>NW_013549854.1:95000-103350 GCF_000499425.1 Eimeria acervulina
GCTGTGCAGCAGCAGCAGCAGCAGCAGCAGCAGCAAATGGCAGTCCTAGATGCGGTCCTGGGGGGCCCGTTGCGCTGGCTGAAGCCTCATCTGCTGCAGCATCAACAACAGCAGTAGCAGCTGTTGCTGCTGCCGCTGCAGGAGCGCCACCCTCTGAAGATGCGGCGCTCAATCAGCCGCAGCAGCAAGAGCAGCAGCAGCAGCAGCAGCAGCAGCAGCAGCAGCGAGGCAGCAAGAAGTGGCGATCTGTGGAGAAGGCCATAGAAGAGGATTTAGATGAAGACAGCGAAGAGATTTGGGGAGTAGAAAAAGAAGACATGCTGCCTTCAGGTGTACGTACACCTCCCATACAAACCCGTTTAGGGTTTAGGGTTTAGGGTTTAGGGTTTGGGGCCTCTGGCTTAGGGTTTTCGCTGCCCTCAGGTGTACATACACCCCACAGGCCCGCCTCGGCAGTTTAGAATTTGAAGTCTGGGATGTAGCGTTTCGCACTCAGGGCTTACGGCTTAGGGTTTAGGGTTTAGGGTTTAGGGTTTAGGGTTTAGGGTTTAGGGTTTGGGGTTTGCAGGCAGCGACGCAGAAGCTGCTGGCGGTGGCGAATCGATTGGCGCTGCAGAGACACCCGAAAGACAGCGGCAGCAGTGAAGTTCAAATAGGAATCCTAACAGCAAGGCACCTCAAACCCTAAACCCTAAACCCTAAACCCTTAATCTTAAACCCTAAACGCTAAGCCCTTATTCCTAAACCCTAAGCAGGGGCAAGCTGTGAGGGTCTATGATTGAGGAGAGCAAGGGCTTGCAAGACAGCCTTAACTGCAGCTCAGGATTAAATAGCCTGGGGGTAGGGTTTAGGGTTTAGGGTTTAGGGTTTAGGGTTTAGGGTTTAGGGTTTAGGGTTTGGGGTTCAGGATAAGCCACCTCACTCGCCATATGCTGCAACACAGAAAAGATTTTGCAACCCTCAGAGGCCTCAAAATTCTTGTCGCGAGACGCCGCAAGTATGCTGCTGCTGCTGCTGCTGTTGCTGTTGCTGTTGCTGCTGCTGTTAATGTTGCTGCTGCCGTTGCTGCTGTTGCTGTTGCTGTTGCTGCTGTTGCTGCTGCTGCGCGCTTCCTGCCGTTTGCTTTTTATTCCTTTGCTGCACCTCCAAGTGTTGTGCTTACGTTCATTTCTCATCATCATCATCTGCTGCTGCTGCTGCTGTTGCTGTTGCTGCTGCTGTTGTTGTTGTTGCTGCTGCTGCTGCTGCAGGCTTTTGCAGTATTTAGGCACTCGCGACTTCGAGCGATATTCTCAGGTCCTCCGCCTTTTGAATATTAAACCAGTGAACTTGCCGGGTAAACCCTAAACCCTAAACCCTAAACCCTAAACCCTAATTGGAATCTCGAGCTTCATAGGCCTTCTGCTTGAATTAGGCTGCACACAGCAAACCCTAAACCCTAATCCCCCGAAAGAAAACTAAACCCCTCGCCTAGTCAGCACATTCTTACCCTAAACCCTAAACCCTAAACCCTAGGAGGCAGCCTTCTGGTGGCGTGAGCCTGTACTGCTGTTGCTGCTGCTGCTGTTGCTGCTGCTGCTGCTGGCTTTGCTGCTGTCGCATGTGGCTTTGCTGCTTTTGCTGCTGGTGCTGCTGTTTCTGCTGCCGTTGGTGGCTTCGTTGCTGCCGTGGCTGCTCTTCCTGCGGCTGCTACTGTTGGTGCTGCTGCTGTTGCTGCTGCTGCTGCTGCTGCTGCTGCTGCTGCTGCTGCAGGTAGTATGGATTTGCTGCTGCGGGAGAATCGATACTTTGGAAAGCCTCAGACAAACAAAGACCGAAAGAGGGCTCAGGCAGCAATGAGGAAGGCAAAGGCCCTGCAGCAACTTAAAGAAAGAGAAAAAAGAAGGTGCTGCTGCTGCTGCTGCTGCAGCGCTTGCTGCAGCGCTTGCTGCTGTGCTTGCTGCAGCGCTTGCTGCAACGCTTGCTGCTGTGCTTGCTGCAGCGCTTGCTGCTGCGCTTGCTGCTGCGCTTGCTGCTGTGCTTGCTGCTGCGCTTGCTGCTGTGCTTGCTGCTGCGCTTACTGTTGCATCTGTTGCTGCGCTTACTGCTACGTTTGCTGCTGCGCTTGCTGCTGCTGCTGGTGCCGGCTTTGCTGCTGCCGCTGGTGGCTTTGTTGTCCCTCCCGGTGCTGTTGCTGCTGCACCTGCTGCTGCTGCGTTTGCTTCCTGCTGCGGCCTTTGTTGCTGCTGCAATTGCTGCTGTTGCTGTACCTGCTGCTGCTATTGGTGATGCTGTTCGTGTTTCGACTGCTGTGGCCGCCTAGAAGTTTGCCGCTGCTGCTCTGGTTGCTGCTACACCGGATACTGCTGCTGCTGCTGCTTCTGCTGCTACAGGGCTGAAGAGGAACGGCAGCAGCAGCAGCGACTGCAAGTGCGTCCGTCTCTGCTGCAAAAGGCTTCCAATGACGGCTTCGCTTCTGAGGGGCCCCCGCAAACCCCTTCATAGAGTCAAACCTTCAGCAATAGCAGCAACAGCAGCAGCAGCAGCAGCAACAACTGTAGCAACTGCAGCAACTGCAGCAACTGCACACCTCCTGCTGCTTCAAAACGAAGCAGCAACAACCTTTCAGAACTTCGAATTAATCTCGAGGGTTTTGGTTTTAGGGTTTAGGGTTTAGATTTCCATTTTAGGGTTTAGGGTTTAGGGTTTAGGGTTTAGGCTTAGATACAAAGTTAGCAAGAATTGAATGACACCAAATTAAAGAAAAGAAAACTGGAACAGCAGCAGAGCAGCAGCAACAGCGACAGTAGCTGCAGCAGCAACAGAAGCAGAAAATAAGTAAAAGGTTGTACACCCCCGGCGGGACTCGAACCCGCAACCTTTGGATTAGAAGTCCAACGCGCTATCCATTGCGCCACAAGGGCTTATGTGGGGTTGTGGGAGCAGCAGCAGCAGCAGCAACAGAGCAGAGCAGTATTATTAGCAGCAGCAACAGCAGCAGCAGCAGCAGAGCCTGTGCAGCAGTAGGCAGATGTGGGTGTGCAATCTTCTTTATTAATGCTAGACTGAAGACATATAGATATACAAGACAGCAACAGAAGCAAAATAAAGACAAAGAAATAAAGTAAATAATTAAACTAACTAATTAATTAATTAATTGTTATTATATTTATCTTATTTATTATTTAAAGCACCCCCGGCGGGATTCGAACCCGCAACCTTTGGATTAGAAGTCCAACGCGCTATCCATTGCGCCACAGGGGCTGGGCTCGACTGGCTGATCGTATATATTTGTTAATTGTTTCTTCTTTCTTTGTCTGTTCTATTATGCTGTATGGACACCCTTAATGCCTTCTAGAACTAGTCTAAATAGATAGAATAGCTTATTAAACCCTAAACCCTAAACCCTAATGTGGGGCCCCTCAAACTCAGCTAGTGGTTTGTTATTGTTGTTGCTGTTTGATATTATTATTGTTGTTATTAATATCTTTTATTTCTTTTGTATGTAAAGAAGACAAAGTAATGAAAGAAAGCTTTTCTTTACATGTATATATGACAGTAATATATTAGTATGTAGAAAGCCCTTCATTAATATACATATGTATACATATACATATATATACATATGTATATTTATATGTATATTTATATATATATGTTGCAGTAAAAGGCATGTAATAGAGTATAAATAGAATAAAAAAGAAATAAATTAAATTAAATAAGAGCACCCCCGGCGGGACTCGAACCCGCAACCTTTGGATTAGAAGTCCAACGCGCTATCCATTGCGCCACAAGGGCTTATTTCCGTTGGTTTTGTTGCAGGAGTAAATAATATTTTGATTATAATTATTTGTTTTGTTTCGTTGTTAATCAATTAAATTATTATTTATTTGTTTATTTATATCTTACTCTCTCTTCTGCACGTACAAACAACAGAATCTTCTGCTACAACACCACAAGAGGGGCCCCCGTAACATAGAGGGGGGCCCTAGCATAGTGTTGTTATTATCTCAGGTGTATATCCAAACATTAATTTTGTTTTATATTTCTTCTTTAACTCTTTTTTAAAACGAGGGAAGCCCCTCTCATTACTCTACCTTCTCCACCTTGTGCTCCGGCTGCAGCAGCAGCAGCAACTGCTGGTACTGCTGCTGCTGCAACTGCTGCTGCAGCAGCTGCTGCTGCTGCTGTTCCTTCTTGTCCTGACCCCACACCTAAGGGGCCCCCCTGGGGCCTGCAGTCGATGCTTCGCGGGTTGCTGAGGGGCCCCCTGGCCGCTGCTAGGGGCCCCCCAGTTGCTCTGAGGTTGCAGCATTGGTTGCACAGCAACAGCAGCAGCAACAGCAGCAGCAGCAGCAACTGCTGCTGCTGCTGCGGAAGGCCTCCATCCACACTGCTGGCTCTTCGCCACGATGTCCGGGGCTTTGCTGCTGCTGCAGCTGCAGCAACAGAACAGGCTGCTGCAGCTGCGACCCCTCCAGCTGCTACTAATAATCCGGCGACCTGCAGCAGCAGCAGCAACAGCAGCAGTCCCAGTAGCAGCAACAACAGCAGCGTCATTAGCAGCAGCATTGGCAGTGACGGCAGCAGCAGCAAAACCAGCAGCAGCAGCGTCATCAACAGCAGCGTCATCAGCAGCAGCATAAGCAGCAACAGCAGCAGTAGCAGCAGCAGCAGCAGCAGCAGCATGATTAAGAGCAGCAGCAGCGTGGATATGCGTGCGGTGTATCGGCACCACTGGGCTGTACCTGTTGTTGGTTTCGACGCGCGTCTTGTGCTGCCCGTTTATTCTTTTGAGGCTTGGGAGGGCGAGGAGAAGGAGCCGATAGAATTCATAGGCAAGCCTTTGCTGCTGCTGCTGCTGCTGCTGCTGCTGCCGTTAATGCTGCTGCTGCTGCTGCTGTTAGTGGTGCTGTTGCTGTTTCTGCTGCCGCTGCTGCTGCTGTTGCTGCAGCTGCAGTTGTGGATGCTTGTTTTCATCAGTTCTTTTTGCTGCTGCTGCTGCTGCTGCTGCTCTCCTTCTGCTGCTGCTGCTCCTACTGCTGCTGCTGCTCCTACTGCTGCTTCTGCTGCTGCTGATACTGCTGCTGCTGCTGCTGCTGCTGCGTTTGCTTCAGAGGTTCCCAGGGAGGTGTTTGGGCAGGCGCTGCGGCCGGACATATTACATCAGGTTTGTGTTTGTTTATTTATTTGTTTGTTTTGTTTGTTTATTTGTTTTATAATATTATAATTATAATTCTTCTTTTTATTGTGAGTTGCATTTTTATTATTTATGCTCTGTCTTCGTGGTTGTCTTGATGTGCGTTTGGTGTTGCTTTTTGTTTGTTGTTGGCTGTACTTTAGGGTTAAGGGTTTAGGGTTTAGGGTTTAGGGTTTAGGGTTTGCGGTTTGTTGCGTCTTCGCCTTTGTGATTTGCGTGTTTGTTTGTTTTTTCTATACTGCTGCTGCTGGTGCTGCTTCCGCAGCACTTTATATTTTTTGTGTGTCTACATGCTTTGCTGCTGCTGCTGTTGCTGTTGCTGCTGCTGCTGCTGCTGCTGCTGCTCTTACCCTTATTGGTACCCCTGCTGCTGCTTCTGCTGCTGCTGCTGCTGCTGCTGCTGCCCCACTCCTACCATTACAACTGCAACTACTACCACTGTTGCTGCTTTTGCTGCTTTTGCTGCTGCTTTTGCTGCTGCTGCTGTTGAATTTTCAGGTGTATTGGCACCTGCGTCGTGCTGCAGCAGGTTGGACAGAGCGTCTGCAGCTGTACAAATGGGACTGGCCTGGCAGCAGCAAAAAGCAAAGACCTCAAACAATTAAAACGGGCAGAGCCCGCATGGGTTGGCGTAAAGCATGCGGCAAATATTTAGGTGTACAGACACATCCTCTCAGGCCACATGATCAGTCTAACAAATGCAATAAACGCTGTACGCACCTCTACTCATTTATTGACCCTTTTAAGCCCTTTTAAACCCTTTTAAACCCTTTTAAACCCTTGTAAACCCTTGTAAACCCTTATAAACCCTCATACACCCTTTTAAACCCTTGTAAACCCTTGTAAACCCTTGTAAACCCTTATAATTAACCCTTATAAACCCTTGTAAACCCTCATACACCCTAGTAAACCCTAATAAACCCTAACAAGCCCTTATAAACCCTTAGAAATCCTTAGAAACCCTTGTGAACCCTTATTAACCGTTATTAACCCTGATAAACCCTTATTAACCCTTTTAAACCCTTATAAACCATTGTAAACCCTGGTAAGTAGGGACACGTGGTTTAGGGTTTACAGTTTAAGGTCTACAGTTTATTGTTTATTGTTTAGGCTTTGTGGTTTTAGGGTTTAGGGTTTAGGGTTTAGGGTTTGTGTGCAGTATTGCTGCGCGGTTTGGAGCAAGCCTTATCTGCGAAGTTTGCCCAGGAGCAAATTATCATCGTTCGGCATTTAAATGCGTCGACGCACAAAACAAATAAATGCGTCAAGCATCTACGCAGACTGCTAGGTAGAAGCTGCTGCTGCTGCTGCTGCTGCTGCTGCTGCTGCTGTGGGTGTTGGTGGTGGTGGTGGTGCTGCTGCTGTTGTGGGTGTTGGTGGTGGTGGTGGTGGTGCTGCTGCTGTGGGTGTTGGTGGTGGTGCTGCTGTGGGTGCTGCTGTGGGTGCTGCTGCTGCTGCTGTGGGTAGTGCTGCTGCTGCTGCTGCTGCTGCTGCTGCTGTGGTTAGTGCTGCTGCTGCTGTTTTTGCTGCCGGTATAATACCAACAATATAATTAAAACAAAAAGCCAGCATCAACAAAAACATCAATAAAGACAACAATATAACAATAACAAAACAATAATAAGAGTAATATTAATATAATAATAATAATAATAATAATATAGTTATAATAACATAATAATAATAATAATAATATAATTATATTTATTGTGCAGGTGCAAATTGCCCCAGCGCTTTGTTGGTTGCGGAGGGCTTCGAAGATATCAACGAAAATTTGCGCTGGGCCACGGCCCACATTACGGGTGTAAAAAGAACAAACTGCGCTGTAAACCCTAAACCCTAAACCCTAAACCCTAAACCTTAAAGCTTTAAGTTTTTAGCCTACTCCTTAGCGCCGGAACCCTAAACCCTAAACCCTAAACCGTGAAGGTGAAACCCTGGAGATCTAAGCCACAGGCAATATACCCTAAACCCTAAACCTTAAACCCTAAACCCTAAAGCCTGAACCCTAAACCCTAAACCTTAAACCCGAAGCTCTAAGCCGCAGGCAATGTGTCATAAACCCTAAACCCTAAACCCTAAACCCTAAATCAGCTTGTAGACCTTTGTCCGATTGTTCTCTGTAGCTGCTATTGCTGCTGTTGCTGTTGCTGCTGCTGCTGCTGTTGTTGTATAGGGTTTGAATGCATATATGTTGCTGAAGCACCGGATGGTGATATTTACCCTGAAGGCGCTGCAGCAGCTGCTGTTCCTGCTGCAGCAGGAGCAGCAAAAGAGGCTGCCCCGCTATGCTACACCTGATGCACTGCCTGCTGCTGCACCACCTCCTGTTGAGGGTTGGGCAGACGAATGGCTGATGATCAAAGCCAGAGAAAGAAACGCCAAGTTCGATAGGGTATGCTCGGACGAGGGTTTAGGGTTTAGGGTTTAGGGTTTAGGGGTTTGCGTTTAGGGTTTAGGGTTTTGGAAGCAGGGTTTAGGGTTTAGGGTTTAGGGTTTTGGGTTTTGGAAGCAGAGTTTAGGGTTTAGTGTTTAGGGTTTAGGGGTTTGCGTTTAGGGTCTAGGGGATGGGGGATAAGGCTGAGGGATTCGGGATCAGGGTTTAGGGTTTAGGGTTTAGGGTTTAGGGTTTAGGGTTTAGGGTTTTTTGCCGCAGCAACGAATCCGTGAACTGGCCTCCAAATGGGTTTGGTCCAGCGAAACCAAAGGCCTCTTGGTGAGGGTTTAGGGTTTAGGGTTTAGGGTTTAGGATTAAGAGTTCAAGGTTTAATATTTAGGGTGTATAATTAGGGTTTAGAGTTTTATGCGCTGCCATACCACTTCCTCTGCCGCTTTGCCTTCACCCATACACTCCTCTTTAGGGTTTAGGGTTTAGGGTTTAGGGTTTAGGGTTTAGGGTTTGTGCTGCAGAAAGTGCCTCGCTTTGATCCTTTAAGCGGTTTTCGGGTTGGCCGATTTTCATCTCAAGAGGCGCCGCTGCCAGGCAGCAAATATGACAACATCTACTTAGTAAGGGTTTAGGGTTTAGGGTTTAGGGTTTTAGGTTTAGGGTTTAGCGCCTAGGGTTTAGGGTTTTAGGTTTAGGGGTTAGGGTTTAAAGCTTAGGGTTTAGGGTTTAGGGTTTAGGGTTTAGGGTTTAGGGTTTAGGGTTTAGGGTTTAGGGTTTAGGGT
>NW_013549853.1:0-29268 GCF_000499425.1 Eimeria acervulina
TATATATATATATATATATATAAAGAACAGCAGATGAGGTGTAATAGAGGATTAGTTAAGAAAACCCTGAAGAAGAGATGCGAAGACGAGGGGGATAAATAAATAAATAAAGACGAATCAAATAGAATTAATGTTTTAGGGATATGTTTAGAATAAAGTAGAGTTAAAGATTAAATAAATAAACTAGTTAAAGTTATTTAATGAAAGAGAATGCAGTCGTAGCCTTCTCTAGGTATATCCAACGCCCAAGGAGGAGAGACTAAAAGCGTACAAAAATATTTTGCTGTGGGGCCCGGTGTCTTTGGCCTGCAAATATAATAATAATAATAATAATTAATCAAAAGACACACATACACAGGCTACAGCCCTTGCTGCTGCTTAGCCTCCTCCTCCTCCTGCTAGCGCTAGTGCTGCTGCTGCTGCTGGTGCTGATCCTCCTCCTGCTGCTGCTAGTGCTGCTGGTGCTGGTGATTGTGCTGCTGCTGCTGGTGCTAGTGCTGCTGGTGCTAGTGCTGCTGGTGCTAGTGCTGCTGGTGCTGTTGTTGCTGCTATTGCTGCTGCTGTTGCTGCTGATATTGCAGCTTCTGCTGCTGCTGAAGATGCATAATAAACAAATAAAATAAATAAAATAAATAAATATATATATATATTCTTACTTAGCATTTTTTGTATAGTAAGGAATACCGCTGATTATTTCGTCAAATCCACCGAAGGTGTCCCTTTGTTTATTTTTTTGCATTTGTTTGATGCTTACAGCTTCTTTACTATTTCTAAATAGTATATTATGTCTCTCTAGAGGTACATAGCCTCCATATCCAGAGGGATAATCACTCTTTATGCAGACTTCAAGCTGAAAAGAAAAACAAACAAACAAATGCAAACAATTCAGTCAGGTGTATACGCACCTCTAAATTATATATATATGTAAATATATATATATATATATATTTATGTTTGTTTTTATTTGTGTTTGTATTTATTGTTATATTTATGTTTATGTTTATATTTATATTTTCTACAATTAACACATCCCTTTGCTCTGCTGGTGTATACATACACCGCAAATACTTTATTAAAATATATTCTTGTAAATCTTCACAGTTATACAAAAATATTTATTTATTATTTAATTATACATGCAAATACACTGCACTACAAATAAGAAAACAACAACGATTATAATAATGAATTATATTATAACACATAAATCACACCCAAATATACTAATGCATGCATGCATGCGTAGTAGTGGGATTAGTAGTAGCCATGCATGCATGCATGCATGCATACTCCTGCATGCATGCATGCATTCTCCTGCATGCTGCTGCATGCATGCATATTGCTGCATGCATGCATGCATGCATGCATACTGCTGCATGCATACTGCTGCCTGCATGAATACTGTTGCATGCATGCTGCTGCATGCATGCATGCATGCATACTGTTGCATGCATGCATACTAGCATGACGCCTTCTTGTTGGTTTTGTTTTGGGGTCTTACAGGTGAATATACACCTAACAATGTCTCATTAATAATATTATCTTACTAATATTATATTATTATTTTTATTACTATTGCTACTATTAATATAATAATAATAATAACAATAATAATAATAATAATAATAATTATTATTATTATTGTTATTTTTATTATTGTTTTGTTTGTTTGCTGCTAGCGAGCCTCGCACTCACCCCTTTGCACATATCGTTATAAGAGGTTCTGTAGTGGTTGGGGTCTGTCTTTATTTTTTTAATGTTGCTGCAATCCATTAGCTCCATTTTGTTTTAAAATAATTAAATAAAAAGAAAAAGAAGAATAAATAAATGCAGAGTCTTGCTTACGTATCGGTGTATGTACACACCACAGGCGAGCGGTGGCGCTCCGCTGTGCAGCAAGAAAAAAAGAAATATATAAAAAATTAAAAAGAAAATTATAATTATTTTTTATTTTTTATTTATTTAGTGATGAATATACATTAAAAATATATTTTTTCTTTCTTTTGTTCTCTGACAAGCCAAGCCCCAAGCGCGGGGCTGTCGTGCATGCGCTGCTGTACAGACAACTGAAGATACGCAATAATTAATATATTTTTTCTGCAGAAAAGACAAAAAATATATAAATTATTAAATATATTTAAATATTTTAATTTAAAAAACAATAAATATTGATTGGATACTGCTCCGTTGCTGCTGCCGACGATACAACAGAACGAGCGAGGCAGCTGCCTATACAGCGCACAACTTACCTCAATGAAATTCCTCCTATTTTTGCTGTTGTTTTATTTCTGATTGATTTAATTTAATTAAATATATTTAATTTAACTGATAATTACTTCCTTACCCCACCCAATTGCAGCCTCAAACAGAGGATGCAGTATAAGAGAAGAGGGGCATAGAGAGCAAGAGATTAATTTCTTATGTTGCCTCTGTTTGTTTATTTTTCACGCATAGAACTCCAAAACTTAAAATAATTTCTGCATTTAATTCTTTTGCTTCGCTCTCTTTTTCTTTCTTTTATCTGGATGCCTTCGGGCGTGTCTCTCAGGTGTATAGGCAGGTGTGCAGCAACAAAAAGAAATGTATGCTGTCTCTGACTGCATATCAGGTTTAGTATCAACGATAAAACAAAGTGTTTATTGTGCATGCTCCTAATTAACAGCAGCAAAGGCCCTCACCGCCAAGTGAGGCGCTCGCAGTACTGCTGCTGCTGCTGCTGCTGCTGCTGTAGCTGGTGCAGCAGCTGTCGCTGCTCCTGAGTTGCCCTCGTGCTCTTGCTGCTGCTGCTGCTGCATGGCTCATGGTGTCGCTGCTCCCTTTGGCTGTACGTCTGCTGCCACCGGCTTTATCTGCTGCTGTTGCACCAGCAGCAGCAGCAGCAGTAGCAACAGCAGAACTAGGAGCAGTGTCCTTCTTGAGTTATCTGCTGATGCTCTCTGCTGTTTTGTTTATTTTTATTTTTATGTTTGTGTTCATTTTTATCTATTTTGTTTTGTTTCTTAGCCTGCTACAAACGGAGACAGCAGATATCGAGACAGCGAAATGCAGCAGAGACAGCAGAGACAGCAACTGGGGCTTTATTTGCATGCACTATTTGCTGCTGTCTCTTCGTTATTTGCTTCTTCTTTCTGTCCCTTTTGTCTGTCTCCTCTTTGTACAGTTGGAGGGATAACGGTTTCTTCTCACCCGGGTTGGCTAGCTGCATCTAGCTAGCTGGCTAGCTAGATCTGGCTAGCTACATCTGGCTAGCTAGGTAGCTAGCTAGCTAGCTAGATCTAGCTAGCTAGGTAGCTAGCTAGCTACTCACCTTCTAGTCTGTGTGGCTAGCCAGCTAGCTATTTCCGCAGCTTGCTAGCTAGCTATTAGTCTAGCTAGCGACATACCTACAGGCCCAGCTAGCTAGCTAGCTAGCTAGCTTACCGTTGTCTAGCTAGCTAGCTAGCTAGGTAGCTAGCTAGCTGTTACTGCTCGCCGCAGGTGTCTCCAGAGCAGCAGCTGCGTAGAAGGGAGGGGCACGAAGAGAAGAGACAGCAGATGCTGATTGTCTGTCTCTTTGTTTGTCTTCGTTGGTTTCGTTTGTCTTCTTTCTGCTGCAAAAGGAGACAACTCTGTGTACTTAAACCCCTTAAAGCGTAAGAGTGTCTCCTCCTGCTGCTGCAGCAGCAGCTGCTGCTGCTGCTAGCTGCAGATAGAGACGCACTCAGCAGCAGCAGCAGCAGCAAGAGCGCAGCACGAAGCACCACCTCAAGTGCTTCATCTCTCTGGCTAGCTGGCTAGCCAGCTAGCTAGCTAGCTAGCTAGCTAGCTAGCTAGCTGAAGGGGAGCAGCTTCAGAGCTTGCTAGAGGAGACAGCTGCTGCTGCTGCTGTATAGAAACAAAACAAATGCAGAGAGAGGCAGCAAACAGAGGGATAGGTCTCTGCTGCAGCTACTTGAAGATAAACACATATAGAAACAGCTAGTTAGCTGCAGCATAGCTAGCTAGCTGCAGCATAGCCAGCTAGCTAGCTGCAGCACCGAGGGGCTTGGGGTATAGTTTGCTGCTGCAGCAGTTTGCTGCTGCAGCAGTTTGTTGTGGAGACCGAAGAGCAGCAGAAAGACAAAGAAAGAGAGACGAAAAATAATAAGGAGACAGAGACAAACAAACAAACAGCAGCAGAGCAGCAGCAGCAGCAGCAGCAGCAGCAGATATACACATATTGATAGAGAGATATAATTGAGTGTACTGGTTTATTTTGCTGCTGTCGGCAGCAGCAGATGGTGTTGCTGCTGCTGTTGCTATTGCTGTTGCTGCTGCTGCTGCTGCTGTTTGCTCTACACGATTTATTTATTTGTTTTTGTTGTTGCTGCTGCTGCTGCTGCTGCTGCTGCTGCTGTGTTTGTCTCTTATACACTCCGCGTAGGAGGGCCCCGTTGCGGTTTCTTCCTATAAACTGCAGCAGCAGCAACTCATTTGTATACTGTATCTGCTGCAGCAGCTCTTCTTACTGCAGCAGCAATAGCAGCAGCAGCAACAACAGCAGCAACAGCAACAGCAGCAGCGGCAGCAGCAGCAGCAGCAGTTGTTTGTGTGTTGGGGTTGTTTATATAGATGCTAGATTTCTTTGTGCAGCAGCTCAATGTATATATCCTAAAAACAGCAAAATATATAAATAAAATTATTTTAATTTGTTTATCTTAAATTATTTCTGAAGATAAACTAACGTAGAGGTGCGTTTACACCAGCAGCAGCAGCAGCAGCAACAGCAGCAGCAGCAGCAGCGTGTTGCTGCGGGTTGTTGTTAGGGGGGAGAGCCACCCCCACGACTTTCTCTTTTGCTGCTCGCTGTTGTCTTTCTTTTTATTATGTCTGCTGCTTCTTAATTTCATTTTAAGTATTTTATGTAGCTGCTGCAGCAACAGCAGCAACAGCAGCAACAGCAACAGCAGCAACAGCAACAGCTGCAACGCCAGCAACACCAACAGCAGTAGCAGCAGCAACTTATCTGCTCGCCTCCTCTGCCCACACACTCAACAGTTATTTCGCTCTGCAGCAGCACAGGGGCCCCCCTAACCCCAGCAGCAGCAGCAGCAGCAGCAAGAGCAGCAGCAGCAGCAGCAACAGCAGCAGCAGCAGCAGCACAAGTCTTTAGCCCCCTTTCTTTCTCTCAATACACCTCAAGCTACTGCACATACACCTCAGCACACTGCCTATACACCGCAGGCCCCACATTATACACCCCTTTGGCTTTATATATACACATCTAGCTGCGTATACACTTCAAGCCCTCTGCAGCAAACGACAACCCCGGAGGCAGCCGGAGGCAGCGGGATGCCTCGTGTGGGGGCAAGCGTTGCTGCAGCAGCTGCAGCAGCAGCAGCAGCAGCAGCAGCAGCGGAGAAAACGCCCGGTGCTTCAGTGTTCCGCGCGCGGACGCGCAAGCAGCAGCAGCAGCAGCAGCAGCAAGATGAGCAGCAGCAGCAGCAGCAGCAGCAGCAGCAGCGAGTCTTAAGCCCGCAGCTTACTCCTATAGAGCGCCGCTTGACTCGTTTGTCTCTCCGCACCTGTCCCTCTACTGCAGCAGCTCGAGGATGCAGCAGGCAGGGCCCTTCTGCTGCTGCTGCTGCTGCTGCTGCTGCTTCTCCCTTGGCTTCCAGAGAAAGCAGCGCTGCAACGCCCACTAAACACAGCAAAAGCAGCAGCAACAGCAGCAGCAGCAGCAGATGCAAGACCCCTGTGTCTTGTCGTCGCCAGCCTAGAGCTCGCGTGTCTCACTCTACAGGTGCAGCAGCAGCAACAGCAGGAGCAGGTGCTGCTGCTGCTGCTGCTGCTGCCTCGGGCTGCTCCTCTTGTGTCTCCACCTCAGCCTCTTCTCCCGTTACGCGAAGGCAAGGGGCAGCAGCAGCAGCAGCAGCAGCAACAGCAACAGCAAAAACAACAACAGCAGCAGCAACTGCGACGGCGGACAGCCTCAGCCCAAGGCGCCCTACAACGCACACCAGCAGCAGCGGCAACAGCAGCAGCAACAGCAGCAGCAGCAGCAGCAGCAGCATTGTCTGGGGTATAAAAGAGAGACAGGAACTGTACGAGACAGCGCTGCAGTGTCTACGCCCCTCCTCTTGTAATTATGTTGGGTGCAGAGAAGAATATGAAGCTGCTGTCTCCTCGTTTATTAATAAGTAAGCTCTGCTGTCTCCTTTTGTCTTTGCTTTTATTTATTTTTATTTTTGCTGCTGCCTCCTTTTGTCTTCTTCATCTTTGTTTCTATTTGTTTTTATTTTTGCTGCTGTCTCCTTTTGTCCCCTTTTGTCTTTGCTTTTAATTATTTTTATTTTTGCTGCTGTCTCCTTTTGTCTTGTCTCTCTTATTTTTTGTGTTTGTTTTTTATTCTGCCTTTGTCTTCTTTGTCTTTGTCTTTATTTTTATTATTATTATTATTATTATTATTTATTTTTATTATTATTTTTATTTTTGTTTGTTTGGTTGTCTCTCTTTTATGTCTTTTATATCTCATTTTTGTCTTTTATTTAAGAACACAACTATAAACATAAATATAAATATAAATATAAATATAAATATAAATATAAATGCATGCATGCAGACGTATAGAAGAAAGAAGAGGAGGTTTAATATATTTATCAGGCGCAAGCGGCGTGGGGAAGACGACCTTCGCGCTGCATGCACTCGCTGCTGCAGCAGCAAATCCACAGCATGTGCATGCATGCAATTCGCAGGTAATTATAATATATATATATATATTTATAAATGTATATAAATGTATATATATATATGTATATATATATATTTATTTATTTGTTTATATGTAGATAGAGAAATATATAGGCGTATATATATATATATATTTTATGTATGTATTTGTATGTATGTATTTATAAATGCATATATATAGAAATATGCATTAATATATATATAAATAAATATATATATATATATCATCTGTATAAATATACATGTAATATATACATAATATATATATATATATATTTATCATCTGTATAAGTATAAATGTCTATATAAATATACATATAATAAATATACATATAATATATATATATATATATATGCAGAGAGAGAGAGACAGAGAGCAAGAAATAGAGATAGATAGATAGATAGATAGAGAGACAAAGCAGCAAATATAATATTGCGATAATATTAATCTTAAAACAGTTTATCTCTCTCTTCTCGGGTGTATGTGCAGGTTGTCTCTGTCTCTTGTTCTCATCGCGAAAAAGATGTGCAGATTCTCTCGGAGCTTCTCTCGCGCATTTTAGCTAAATCCGCAAACCGACAGGCCCTCCATAAGCAAGTCCAGGGTTTAGGGTTTAGGGTTTAGGGTTTAGGGTTTAGGGTTTGTTGTTTATTGTTTTGTTGCTTATTGTTTAGGGTTTAGGGTTTATTTTTGACGATTTATTGTTTGGTGTTTCTTATTTAGGGTTTGTAGTTTCGGGTTTATTGCTTATTGTTTAGGGTTTAGGGTTTAGGGTTTAGGGTTTGTGGTTTAGAGTCTATTGTTTTGTTGTTTGTTGCGTAGGGTTTAGGGTTTACTGCTGACGGTTTATTTTTTATTGTTTACTGTTTATTATTTAGGGTTTAGGGTTTAGGGTCTATTGTTTATTGTTTATTGTTTAGGGTCTATTGTTTAGGGTTTAGGGTTTGTTGTTTAGGGTTTGTTGTTTAGGGTTTAGGGTTTAGGGTTTAGGGTTTGTGGTTTAGGGTCTATTGTTTTGTTGTTTGCTGTGTAGGGTTTAGGGTTTACTGCTGGCGGTTTATTGTATATTGTTTATTGTTTAGGGTCTATTGTTTAGGGTTTAGGGTCTATTGTTTAGGGTTTATTGCTTAGGGTCTACGGTTTAGGGTTTGTTGTTTAGGGTTTAGGGTTTAGGGTTTAGGGTTTAGGGTTTGTGGTTTCAGGGACTTGTGGGAGCGGCTGCAGTTAAACGGCGTCGTCGGAGCAGCAGAGCGATTTACGCGGCTCTCCAGTAGAAGCCCCAAGCTGTGGTAATGCAGCATTTGCTGATGTTGCTGCTGTTGCTGCTGTTGCTGCTGCTGCTGTTGCTGCTGCTGCTGTTGCTGCTGCTTTTGTTGCTGTTGCTGTTCTGTTTGCGTTTTTTATTTTGCCGTTGTTGCTGCTGTGTCTTTGATTGCTGTTGCTTCTGCTGCTTTCTTTGCTGCTGCTGCTGCTGCTTTCTTTGCTGCTGCTGCTGCTGCTGCTTTGCTTGCTGCTGCTTTGCTGCTGCTGCTGCTGCTGCTGTAAGGTAAACCTTTTGCTGCAGTTTATTTGTGCATGCAGCAATCAGCAACAGCACTGAGCTGTCTTCGCACCTCTCTGGATTGAACATAACTTCTTTAGTTTTCTCCCCGTATTCTGAGAAGGACATTTTGCGCATAATTAATATTAAACTACATCAGGCTCAGCAGCAGTTTATGCTGAGGAGACAGCAGGGCCTTCGCGCAGCAGCAGCAGCAGCAGCAGCATCAGAAGCAGCACCAGAAGCAGCACCAGAAGCGCAGCAGCAGCTACCTCAGCTATTCTCTCCTGCTGCGCTGCTGCTGTTTGCAAGAAGAGCAGCAAATGCAAATGGGGACATACGAATGGCGCTCAGCGGACTATGGTGAGCCTGCAGCAGCAGCAGCAGCAGCAGCAGCAGCAGCAGCAGCAGCAGCAGCAGAAGCAGAAGCAGCAGCAGAAGCGGGAGAGGCAGGCTCTTTGCATGCGCCATCGTAGCTGCTGCTGATGCTGCATGCTTGATGTATATGTTTATAAATAATTTATATATATTATATTATAATATATATAAATAAAATAAATAATTAATTAATTTGTTGTTGTGCTGCTTCAGTCGGGCAATAGAGGAGAAATTATCTGAATTGCAGACAGAGGCTGCTGCTGCAGATGCTGCAGCAGCTGCAGCAGCTGCAGCAGCAGCAGAGACAAGAAGAGCAGCAACAGCAGCAGCAGCAACAGCAGCAGCAGCAGCAGCAACAGCAGCAGCTGCTGCCGCCAGATGCGAGTCTTCTCTGCTTCGCAGCAAACGGCGGCAGCCTCTCGATGTTGCTGCTGCTGCTGCAGCAGCAGCAGCAGACAGCAGCAGCCCCCAAACACCACAACAGCAGCAACAACAACAGCAACAGCAGCAGCAGCAGGATGAGGGTGGTTCTTGTAGCCCTGTTTCTGCTTTTTCTGCTTCTTCTGCTGCTGCTTCTGCTGCTGCTTCTGCTGCAGCTTCTGCTGCTGCTTCTGACTGGAGTTGCGGTGTATCACCTTTAATAAAAGCTGCTCGCTGCAGCGAGGGTTTTTCGTCTGTCTCTGCAGCTGTTAGAAGAAAACCCCCGCTGCTGTATGCACTTGAGTCTGAGTTATATAACCCTGAAGCACCTCCTACACTTCTTTCTCTCTCCCGCAGCGTCAATGAAAACGCAGGTCAGTCGAGGGTTTAGGGTTTAGGGTTTAGGGTTTAGGGTTTTAGGGTTTTAGGGTTTTAGGGTTTTAGGGTTTAGGGTTTAGGGGTGTTTGGGTCTCTTGATTGCACCAATGGAGATGAAAGTAGTTGCTGCTGCTGCTGCTTCTACTGCTGCTGCTGCTGCTTCTACTGCTGCTACTGCTGCTGCTGCTGCTGCTGCTGTGTACAGAAGATAATCCTTCTAGCAGCACTCCAGGGACCCCTGGCTGCGCAGCAGCAGAGTTGGAGGGCAATGCTCGAACGCCTCAGAGCCTGTGCAGCACAGCGCCTTCTCCTGCTGCTGCTGCTGCTGCTGCTGCTACTGCTGCTGTTGCTGCTGCTGCCCTCACCCCGGCTGCTGCAGCAAAGGAGCAGCTGCGGCGCCTACGCGCAAAGGCAGGCGAAGACACGCAGCAAACCAACACCAGCAGCAGCAGCAGCAGCAACAACAGCAGCAGCAGCGACAGCAGCAGCAACAGCAGCAGCGACAGCATCAGCAGCAGCAGCACTTGCGGCAAAGGCCCAGATGCCGCTGCAGCAGGCAGCGAGGTATCTCCTGCTTCTGTGTGCCCCTCCCCTCCGTCAGCAGCAGCAGCAGCAGCAGCAGCAGCCGCAGCAGCAGCAGCAGCAGCAGCAAGATCCCCTCAAGTATCTTCTTCCGCTTTGACTGAGGAGCAGCAGCTTGTTCCTTGTTGCAGCATGGATTCTCTTGCAGCAGGTTTGCTGCTGCAGCAGCTACCGCACTCTGATGCTGCTATCCGCAGCAGAAGAGACAGTAAAAGCAGCAGCAGTTGTGTTTCATCTACTCAATCAATTCGTAAGGGTTTAGCTAATCTAAGGGGCCCCCGTACCCTCACCACCAGACGCCGCATTACTGATGGGGGCCCCTTAGGGGCCCCTGGGGCCCCCGTTACCTTAGGGGCCCCGGGTGGCCCCCCAGGGGCCCCATGCAGCTTGGGGGCCCCAGGGGGCCCCCCAGGGGCCCCTGGTACCCTGGGGGCCCCAGGGGGCCCCTCGGGGGCCCCTGGGGGCCCCCCTGGGGGTATATTAGGAAGTGGATTTCGGCGATCTGCATGCAGCATTGGTGATGATGAGGGTACAGTTTGCGGTATGAGTGTAGGGGGCCCCACAGGGGCCCCAACATCCGTTGTCGGGGGGGCCCCATTGGGGGCCCCTTTAGGGGCCTCTATTGGAGGGGGGGCCCCTAGTTTAAGTCAGAGAGCATGCGATGTAATCGGAGTCGGGGTAATGAATGCGAAAGCCGCTGCGGTGTACGGGCAGCAGCAGCAGCAAATGTTATGTCTTATACAGGGGCTGCCTTTAATGCAGAGAGTTTATTTGTTAGCTGCTTGTAGATCTGCGCAAAAGAAATTCTACAATAGAGGGTCTTCTGCTGCTTCTTCGTCTGCTGCTGTTGCTGCTGCTGCTGGTGCTGGTGCTGCTGCTGCTGCTGCAGCAGCAGCAAAGAGGTGCAGCAGCAGCGCTGGAGAGAGGAGGGCTTCGCAGCAAGAAAATATAATACCCAGTAGACAAAGAGACGAAGAAAGAGTTAAAATATCGCTGGACGAAGTGGAGGTGTGTACACACTAAACAAAGACAGAAAAATATATTAAGTTTAAACTCAGACGTAAAGAGAGACAAGAAATATATATAAAATAACAGATTAATATATATTTATATATATATATATAACACATTAATTTATATATATATAATAACGCATCAATTATATATATACAACACATTAAACAAAGATATAAAGAGAGACAAGAAAAATATATTAAATATATAACACATAATATATATATATATATATATTTATATATATTTCTTTTATTTATTTTTAATTATTTATTGTTTAATTATTTATTGTTTAATTATTTGTTGTTTTATTTATTGTTTTATGCCCCTGTTTGTTTTTTTGTGTCTCTCACTCTCTCTTTATCTTTCTTGTCTGTCTCTTTATTTATCTTTTAGTTTGTTTATTTATATATTTTGCTTTCTTCTTCTGTCTCTTTACTTATGTATATATATATATATATTAATATATATTATATTTATATGTCTCCTTATTGATATACACATTAATACACATATACATACATATACATATATATATATACATATACATATATATATATATATTTATTTATATATTTATATATATATATATATATATATCTATTTTTATGCTTTTCTTTATAGGAAGAATACAAAGTATTATCTCAAGAGCTGCCTCACGGCTACCTCTTAAATGATAAAATAAGTTTAAGTTGCTGGCTGTATGCAGCAGAGTCCTTTCAGCAGATGGGTATTATAGCACCTGTGTCTCCTTCTTTAGCTGTCTCTTCATCTATAGGGGGCCCCCTAGGGAGGGGCCCCCTGGGTACCGGGGGGGGCCCCCTGGGTACTATGGGGGGCCCCCTGGGTACTGGGGGGGGGCCCCTGGGTACTGGGGGGGGCCCCCTGGGTACTGTGGGGGGCCCCCTGGGGGGCCCCCTGGGGGGCCCCCGTATGAATAGAAGAGGTAGACATAGCTTAGGCTGTGGTATTAGGAGAGGAAGCCTTGGTGTCTCTTCTTCTTTGTTATTTTGCTCGCAGAAACGAAGTCAGGTAGGTTTATATATTTATATATGTATATTTATATATTTATATTTATATTTATATATTTATATTTATATTTATATTTATATTTATATTTATATTTATGTTTATGTTTATATTTATATTTATATTTATGTTTATTGTTTGTCTTTTTATTTTTGATGTTTTGTTTGTTTTTTTGTCTCCTTTTTAAGTTGAGTGTCTCCTCTTGTTGTCTGTCTGTTATTTGCTGTCTCTGTTTTTATTTATTTTTTCTCTGTTTTTATTTTTATTTGTTTATATCTTTGCTTATATGTATATATATATATATATCTGTCTCTCTCTGTTTCTGTTTGCTTCTCTCTTTGCTTTTTATATCTGTCTCTATTTTCTATCATGTTGCTGCGTCAATTTCCTTGCTGTGTCTTTGTTGCTGCTACTGCATATTTCTGCTGCTACTGCATATTTCTGCTGCTGCTGCTGCTGCTGCTGCTGCTGCTGCTGCTGCTGCAGGCATGGGAGTTGCAGCTGTCTCCTTCTTTGGTGGAGGCAGCAAGCCGACGTCTGCAGCAGCAACTAATGGAGAGCGACATAAAGGGGCACTTTAGCAGAGGCCTTGAAGCATAAATAAATTTAAACTAATTAGGAGACAACCCTGCAAGCATCTACGTATTCGGGTGTATACGCAGCTCCAGACCTTGAGGTGTATACGCAGCAGCTGAGGCTACCTTCCTTGAGGTGTATCCGCAGCTAGCTAGCTACCTTGAGGTGTATGTACAGCTAGCTAGCTAGCTAGCTAGCTAGCTCTACCTTCTTCAGGTGTATGTACAGCTAGCTACCTCCTTGAGGTGTATGCGCAGCAGCTGCAGGGAGTGGGAGAGTGAGAAGGAGACAGGAAATTGATTGCTGATTGTCTGTCTCTCTTTATCTGTCTCTGTCTCTTTATCTGTCTCTGTCTCTCTCTCTCTCTCTCTGTCTCTCTCTCTCTTTATTTTCAATTAGAGTTCAAGAAAGAAGGAGACAGCAGAGGAGACAGTCTGTTTTTTTTTTCTTTTGCTGCTTCTGGAGAAGAGAGAGATATTGCGTTTAAGGGTTTGCTACTGTTTGGGGTGTATAGGCACCTCAGGCTTTTGTTTCTTTCCTTTGCACCCGAGGCTTTGTCTTTCAAGCGCTGCAGCCGTGCAGCAGAAGCTCCTTTATTTGTCTTGTCTCTTTTTTGCTGCTGCTGCTGCTGCAGCAACAGCAGCAGCGGCAACAGCAGCAGCAACAGGGACAGCAGCAGGGCTGCTGGGGCTTCTTTTGTGGGGTCTCCTCGTTTCATGCATGCGTTTGGTAGCTCCTTTTCGTTTGTTTTGTCTTTATTGTATGCCTTTTGGGGTGTATAGACAGCTGAGGGGGATTTGTTTGCTGCTGTGCTGCTGCCTTTGGTTTGTATGTCTTCGAGGGGCTTTTGCTGCTCCTCTTTATAGGCTGAGACTGCATAGTAGCTGTCTTCTTTTTCTTTTATTTATATTGTATTATTACTGTAGTTATGCATACTCAAAAAAAATATATTATTAATTTATTTATCATTACTCTACTTCTTTTAATCCTCTTCTTTCCGGCGCCCCCCAACCTGCACAGACACCCCAAGGGGCGAGCAACAGCCACTAAAAAAATATTTATTTTTTTTTCTTTACTTTCTTCAAAACCTTTTAATATTCTTTTTCTCTCTTTGTCTTTTTCATTTCTCGTCCTTAATAAATAAAACCCCCAGTTAGTACCAAACAAGACGCAGTAATATAAAGAGAGGCCCCCCTAAACAAAGAAATAAATTAAAGACAAACCCTACAGTTGTTTCTTCTGCTGCTTCTTCAGTAGAAGACCAGCTAACTGCAGGGGTATTTAGTCTCTCTCCTACACAGCTAGCAGCGAGACAGGCGCTAGACGTGGCTAGCTGCAGCTAGCCCCAAGGATCCCTACAGCTAGCTATAGCTAGCTGTAGCTAGCTGTAGCTATCGTAGAAGCTAGCTGCAGGTCTCCCACAGGATCTGAACACCGATGTTTACGCAGTGTATAGGCAGGTAAGGGTAGTGGTGTTTAAGGTATTTTTTGGGTGAAACTGCAGCTTTAAAAGGGTTGACTGTCTTTATTTAAACAATTAAAAGGAGAAGAAAAGAAAAAAATACAGTTATAATGTTTAATTAATTGCAGTTATTAGGCAGTGTCCGATGGTCTCCCAGCAACAGCTACGTCGATATGCAGCTGAGGGAGCTGCGCGGTGTATGCATGGGTAAAATAAGAATAAAGGTTAAATAAATAAGTTAAATTGAATTAAAATATAATTAATTCAAAGAAAATTAACTCAAAATTCCTTAATAAACAAACCTACAAACGCAGCATAGCTAATCTGCTGGGGGAGCCGCAGCAGCGCTGCCACCGCGCCTGAGGCGCTGCGGTGTATATGCAGCTATATTGATATAATTATTCCTTTGGGTTTGTACATATTTTCGTATATATTACTTCTTATTTTATCATTTTAAACACTCTTTCTTCCTTTTATTTCCTTGTTTCCTCCAGATCTCCGTACAGATATACGAGGGTCTACATTATCTGTACCGCTGGGTTTGAGTAGCTCTATAGGTAAGCTGATTTTGTTTCTAAGAAGGACAGCAGCAGCTTTATCTTTATTGGGTTTGTTTTCTACATTAATTAATATGAAAATAACCTTTAAAGGCATTCAAGAAGCTGAGAGTATTGCAGGGATCAGGGGGGCAGCAGCAGCAGCAGCAGCTGGCGAGTCGATGCTGCTGCTGCTCCTTGAGTAGATCTATCTGCTGCTTCTTTGAGCTGTACGGACAGAGAGAAGGAGAATAATTCCTGCAGAGTTTTCTGGGGGCTGTTAAGAGCTGCACTACCTGTTGCTGCGGTCTTGATGCTTCACCCGCTCTCTTAAACCTAAAGGCAAAGCCCCTATTCTTTTTGCTGCTGTATGCATGCCCTCAGAATTCAACACAATGTGCGACTGCTGCTCTTTCGGCCCCACAACGGAGTCTGACGCGGATCAGCTCGTCATCGACAAAGTAAGGAGGAGGATAGCAGCAGCAACTGCTGCTGCTGCTGCAGCTGCTGTTGCTGCTGCTGCTGTTGCTGTTGTTGCTGTTGCTGTTACTGTTACTGATGCTGGTGCTGTTGCTGCTGTTGCTGCTGCTGTTACTGTTAACTGTTATGATGCTGGTGCTGTTGCTGCTGTTACTGCTGCTGCTGCTGTTTTTTCTGCTGCTGCTGCTGCAACAAGGGAAGCAGTAACAGCAAGAATAACAGCATCGGCAGCAGATCAAACTACCTTTCCTTTTCAAATTGTATTTGATTTTGTTTCGCCTCCTTATACATTCTTTTTTTCTGTTGTCCTCCCCTCAATAATAATAATACACTTAAGTCGTTGTATACTTGCAGTCTTTAAATTCTTTATTGAATTAATAACAAAATGCTTATCTTACTTATTTGTTTTTTCTGTTGTTTATTGTGCTGTTAAGATGATACCCTCTGGCCCGAAGAAGCTTCAGCCAGCACTTCCTGCGAATGAAGTTCAAGAAATCCCTCCTCCTGATGATTTGAAGGCGAAGATAACTTTTGCTCCCTCAATTGATTTGTTCTTCGATCCAAAGGAAGAGACGGTTGTGCTTCTTATGGATTTGCCTGGGGCTTCTAAAGATGATATCTGTATTGAAGTAGGCGATGGAGTGCTGTCTATAGGGGGTCCCCGTTCAAAGAGTGAATTAAAGGAGAAATTTGGCTCTCAACTTCGTCTTATTGCTCATGAAAGACCCACAGGATATTACTGCAGAAGATTTCAGCTTCCTTCCAATGCCCTTGAAGATACCATGACAGCGCAGTTCAACGCCGGTGAGTAGATGAGGGAAACCTTCGATAAATTCATCTTTTTTGATAATTTAAATACTTTTTCGGATATTATTTTTAATTTTTAATCATTTTCCATTATTATTATCCCAGCTTTCCCCAGCTTTCCTTGAGGATCGCGCATCGATTTTCAGGTGTATGTGCAAATTTTTCAGGTGTATTGGAAGTGAAATTCAAATGCATTCAGCATCAAGAGAAACGCCGCATTGATATTGGAGCTCCAGCAGCTGAGAAGGCTGATAAAAAGGCAGAAAAAACAAGATAAACATGCATTCTAATCATATTTCGACTACCGCGTTATGAAGCAAACCAACACCTCCAGAGCCCCTCTTCCATATCAGCTGTACATACACCGCAAGAACTGGTACCTTCATGTTATCATCCGTTATCTAGTTCTTTTGTTTATTTATATATATCTATGGAATTGCAGTGCCTGTCAGTTTCCTTTAGAACTTGTTTTGCTGGCGGCCCTTGTGAAGTAGTAGTAGGTGGATGAAGCGGCTGCACTGCATGCAAGCAAGTACCTGGATGCATATACATGCATGAATGCATGCACGCATGCATGCATAGACAGTGTTTGTGCTGTTGTTTGTCTCATCAGCGCCGTTGCCACCCTTCTTTTTATCACGCCGCCGGATGCAATAGCCATTATAATTCCGGGTGTATATTCAGCTTACGGTGTATTGAATTAATGCTGTTTCTCCTCTTCATAGATGCATGTATGCATGCATGCATGCATACATGCACGCACGCACCCGTTGCATGCATTAGTTGCTTGGGAGCCCCCCTCTTTAAAATATTCAGGCGGGAGTGCTTCGAACACCAGAACTATGAACGAAGAGACTGTTGAAGAGGGAGAGAAGGGGTCTCTGCCTCATTCCTCTAGTTGATCGACTCTGAGTCTCCTTATATTCTTCTTTGCTTCTTCTTAAAGCCAGCGAGATATTATAAAAACACCCGAGGAAGTTTATCTATTACTGCAGCTGACTATACACCGCCATTGCGAGGCAGCAGCAGCATAGTGTATACACCTGCAATAAAATATAAATATAAAATAATAAATATAAATGCATTTATTTATTAGATGCAAATAGTTGTTTTAAACAGAAAATAGAAATTCATTTAGTTGTTGTTGTCTTTAAGGGGGGCCCTCAAAGCCACCGTGGGGTCCTTTAAGAGATATCTCTGAAGGAGAGGAAGTTATAGAAGCTTCATTTAAAATATATTTGTATATTAATGCTGCTTTAAAAATAAAGAAAAGATAAAGTTAAATATATCTGCTATCCCTCTGAGGTGTCTATACACCCGGCGAGGTCACTGCTGTTGCCTGTCCCTTTTGTATATCTTTTCCGTCTTTGTATCTCGGGAAATAAACTAAATAATAATGTTTAATTAAATTTATTAGGGTTTTTAATCAATGTTTTATATCAACAATACAACAAACAAAACCTCAAAACCCTCGCCCCCTAACAAAGAGACAGTGGAGACACCAGCAGCTTCAGTGCAGCAGCACAACCCTAGGCCTCGCTTATACATACTCTTTGTAGCAGCAGCAGCAGCAGCATTTGCAGCAGGAGGCTTCTAGCTGTCTACCGCTGCTGCTGTTGCTGCTGTTTCTGCTGCTGCTGCTGCTGCTGCAGCAGCAGCAGCAGCAGGTCACATAATCCTTCATAAACAGCAAAGCTGGAGCAGCACAATCTGCTGCGCTGTACTTCTCTTTGCTTTTATTATTATAACTATTATCATTTGCTGCTAATGCTGCAGAGAACAGAGACCCCCATCTGCTGCTAAGAGGGCGGGCCTGGAGACAATCGGAGAGGAGCCTGCCGCTGTCTCTGTCTCTGTCTCTGTCTCTGTCTCTGTCTCTGTCTCTCTCTGTCTCTCTCTCTCTCTCTCTCTCTTTCTTTGTAGGGTTTTTCCTGCAGCTACACGCGTACAGCAGCAACTCTAATAAAGGTTGCACTCAACAGCCCCTTGATGTGCAGCAGCAGCAGCAACAGAAGCAGAAGCAGAGGCAACTAAAGCAGCAACAGCAGCATCAGCAGCAGCAGCAGAAGCAGCAGCAGAAGCAGCAGCAGAAGCAGCAGCAGAAGTAGCAGCAGGAGCAGCAGCAATAGGAGTAGTAGTAGTGAGTGAAGGCCCGCTATGAACAAACAAAGACATACAAAGCAGCCACAGGAGACAAACTCCTGCGAGCTCGTCGTTCGTCTACCAGAGAGCTTTGAGCAGCAGCAGCAGCAGCAGCAGCAGCGGCAACTACTGCTGCAGCAAGTGCCGCACGAACAAAGGGCTGCTACTCGCCTTCCGCAGAGCTGCTTCTATCGCTCCGCCTATGATGGTGGTGATGCAGGTGCTGCTGCAGCAGAAGCAGCAGCAACAGCTGCAGCAGCAAAAGAAGCAGCAGCTGCTGGCCTTGCAACAGTAGCTTCATCAGGCCCAAGAAAGCAGCAACAGAAACCGCAGCAGCAGCAGCTGCAGCAGCAACTAGGAGTATCTGCTGCATTGAAGCAGCACTCCTCTGGGCGCCCCTCTGGGGTGTCTACTCAGCACAGTAGTGTGGGGCCCCCATCAACTCGTCAGCAGCAGCAGCAGCAGCAGCAACAGCAGCAGCAGCAGCAGCAGCGCAGCAGCAGGGGGGCCCCACGCCAGAAGAGAGATGGGAATGGAGTACGCAGCAGCAACTTTCAGCAGCAGCAGCAGCAACAGCAGCAGCAGCAGCAGATGCGGAGGGCCTCGCCTTCTCCCTGGGGCCGCTCGCCTAAGAGCCTCGCGACTGACTGTGCTTTTGCTGCTGTTAATAGCAGCAGCAGAGACACCTCAGCAAACCGCATGCAATCTGCTTCTCTGTGGGCCCTAAGAAAACAACTAAATGCATTTGTATATAATCAAGGAGACACACAGCTGCTGCACACGCCTCTGCAAGACGCTGCTTCTACAGCAGCAGCAGCAACAGCAGCAGCGCATGCAACAGCTGCAGCAGCAGCAGCAGCAACAGCTGCAGCAGCAACAGAAACAGCACCAGCACCAACAAGAGACAGTAAAGAGAAGAGACGCCTCCATAAAGAAGCAATTAAACCACCGCAGGGGGAGGTAAAGGAGACAGACACTGAAGCGCAGCAGCTCCAGCAGCAGCAGCAGCAGCAGCAGCAGCAGCAGCAGCAGCAGCAGCACCAGAGACAGCATATTCAAGCCCCAAGCTCCGGCTTCCCCAATCCAACAGATATTCCGCAGCAGCAGCTCCAGCAGCAGCTGCAGCAGCAGCAGCACCAAGAGCAGCAGCAGCAGCAGCAGGAAGAGCAGCGTAAGCGAAGTGTTTAGTTTGTATGGTGCCCCAGGTGTCTCTTCATGGGCCCCAGAAGGAGACAGCAGCAGCAGCAGTGGCTTCTGTGGTGCTGCTGTTGCTGCTGTGTGCTGCAGAGTTGCAGCAGCATTTGCTGCAGTCTTCGTTTTATAAGAAGAACAAAAAGAGACAGAAAAACAAACAAAGCTGCGGTGTATGTCTCTTCTTTTTAACTGTCTCTCCTTCATACACCTCTTCCTCCTTCTTGTTGCTCTCACCTATATAAATATAATATATATATATATATATATTATATATATAAAGTATGTGTATATATATGTGTATATATAATATTTATAGATGTAAGCAGAATTAATATAATATAAACATATATATATGTAAATGTATATTGTATATATATGCATATTTACTTATACATGTTCATCTGTATATATATATATATATGCATATATATACATATATATAATAAATCGTATATAATATATATATATATAATAAATCCTATATAATATATATATATATATATATAATAAATCATATGTAATATATAGATATATATATATATATATCAGATGGTTGCTGTCTCTGTCTGTCTCAGTCTGTCTCCTTTTGTCTGTTTGTCTCCTTTCTTCTTGTCTCTCCCTTCACATCTAATATACTACTCGTGTCTCTTTGTTTCTGCTGCTGTTGTTGCTGCTGCTGTTGCTGCTGCTGTTGCTGTTGCTGCAGCTTGCTGCTGCAGCTCCGTTGCAGTGCTGCCAGCACACCGGAGGACATTCAGCTGCGCCAGCAGCAGCAGCAGCAGCGGCACCGACAGCAGCAGCAATAGGCGAGCCTACAGTTAAAGACACAACCATTGAAACAGCAGCAGCAGCCGTTGCTTCCGTGCTGCTAGAGCTGTCCATGGGTGCAGCAACAGGGGCCCCTGCTGCTGCTGCTGCTGCAGCAGGGGCCCCTGTTGCTTCCTCCCTGTTGCAGTGTACATGCACGTCAGCGAGAGAGGCCCCCGTCACTTCGTCAGGCTGCAGCAGCAGCTGCAGCAGCAGCAGCAGAGCTGCTTTGCTCCTGAGTGTAGGCCCCAAAGATAGCAGCACATCTAAATGCATGCTGCTGCTGCTGCTGCTTCTACCAGCAGCAGCAGCAGCAGAAGCAGCAGCAAGTTATTAAAAGCGCAGCAGCAGCAACATGTTATTAGAGTAGTAGCGGCAACAGCACTAAATAGGAGCAGCAGCAGCAGCTTTCCATAGAGCAGCAGCAGCAGCAGCAGCAAACCATTATAGGAGCAGCAGCAGCAATAACAATCTATTATACGAGTAGTATCAGCAGCAGAAGCAGCAGCATAGCAAAGCATAAGAGCACCAGCAGCCCGTTATAGAGCCAACAGAAGCAGCCTATTACAGCAGCAGCAGCAACACCAGCACCAGCAGCAGCAGCAGCAGCAGCAACAGCAGCAGCAGCTGCTGCAGCAGGTGTTCTTCTGGCTTGCAAGTGTGTGCAGGAGATGGAGCTGTCTCTTCCTGCTGTCTCCGCCCCACAGTCAATAATCTCCTGGGGGCCCCACAGGCCCTTGGGGCCCTCAGGTGACATAGGGGGGCCCCCTGCTGCTGCTGCTGCTGCTGCTGCAACTCCTGTATGGGGGGCCCCTGCTGCTGCTCCTGCTGCTGCAACTGTACGGGGGCCCCCTTACTTTACTGCAGCAGCAGCAGGAACACCTGCGGGCCTGTGTGGGGCCCCATGGGAGGAGCTGCGGGCTCCTGCTGCTGCTGCTGCTGCTGCTCTTGAGTGCTGCCGTGCTGCTACTGCTGCTGCTGCTGCTGCTACTGCTGCTGGTGAAGACAGAGAGATAGGAGACCTGCTGCAGTTTCTCGCGAAGCTGCAGCAAACAATCAGCAGCTCTGGAGGGGCTCTTCGAGCCATGGAGTGGCAGCAGCAGCAGCGGCTGCCGCTGCTGCTGCTGCCTGAAACTCAGCAGCAGCAGCAGCACCAGCAACAGCAGCAGCAGCGTGCAGCAGCAAGAAGGGTGCAGCACTCCTTCAAAGAGACAAGGACCCGGCCCATCCACCGCTCTGCAAGCGGAAGCAGGGCAGCAGGGAGGGAAGCACTGCAGCAGCAGCAGCAGAAGCAACAGCAGCAGCAGCAGCAGCAGCAGCAGCAACTGGGCCAAAGCCAACTACGCGGAGAGTCGCAGCTCCTGGCGGCTAGCAGTTTGAAGAGAGGAGGGGAACCCGAAGCAGCAGCAGCAGCAGCAGCAAGAGCAGGAGCAGCAGCAGCAGCAGCAGCAGGAACAGAAGCAACAACAGCAGCAGCAGCAGCAGCACTCCAAAGGGGTGCAGCAACCCAACGAAGCCTCAAGAGACTCAGCAGCGCATATCGCACGGCTGTAAGTGCGCCGACATGGCTAAGGGCCAGCAGCAGCAGCAGCAGCAGCAGCACCACAAAGCCCCCAGCAGCAGCAGCAGGAGCAGCACCAAGAGCAACATCAGGAGCAGCAACAACACCATCAGCAGCAAAATACGCAGCAGCAGCTTCTATGGGTAGGCCCACTTTGCCTTTGCTGTTCCCTGGTCTGAGCCCTGCTGTTGCTGCTACTGCTCCTGCTGCTGCTCCTGCTGCTGCTGCTGTTGCTGCTCCTGTTGCTGCTGCTGCTGGCTTGTCGTTGGTGTCTACCACCGTAGATCAGAGCAACTATCACCCCTCTAGACTACCAGAAGCAGCAGCAGCAGCGGCAACAAATGCTGCAGCAGCAGAAGGCGCGGCAGCAGCAGCAGCAGCAGCAGCAGCAGCAGAAGCAGCAGCAACAGAAGCAGCAGCAGCAGCAGCAGGGGAGGTGGTGAAGACCTCCCGGGAGAGGCCCCCCTTCTTACAGCGCATGCACCTCTGTGTGGAGAGGCTCAGCCGATACAACACCCAGCAGCAGCAGCAGCAGCAGCAGCAGCAGGTGGAGCAAGAACAGGAACAGGAGAAGCTGAGTCAGCAGCAGCAGCTCAATCAGCAGCTACAGCAGCAACTGCTGCAGCAGCAGCAGCTGCAGCACATGCAGCAAGAGCTCACCCTTCTACGCGAACAACAACAGCAGCAGCAAGTGCTCTTGGAGCAGCACCTGCTTCAGCAGCAGTCCCTGCAGCAGCAGCAACAAGAACAGCAGCAGCAGCAGCAACAAGAACAGCAGCAGCAGCAGCAACAAGAGCAGCAGCAGCAGGTGCAACACGAGCAGCAGCAGCTGCAACAAAACGCCAGGGCACCGCACTGCAGACCGGAGCAAACCGAAGCTATTGCTGTTTCCTCTCCAGCAGCAAGACACACAAGACAGCAGCAGCAGCTGCAGCAGCAGCAGCAGCAGCATGATCCGTTAGATTTGCTGCGAGTGAAGAGCCCTGCTGCAGCTGCCTCCCGTTTGAGCCCCCCAGCCTCGCCACCCCACAGCACCGAAAGAAGGCGCATGCAACAGCGAATAGGAGCAGCAGCAACAACAACAGCAGCAGCAGCAGCAGCAGCAGCAGCACCGAGGCCAGTGTCTGCATCCACTACCCAGGGCCCCCACACAAGTCGAAAGTGTGCTGCCTGCCACCCTCAAGGAGACACAGCCTGCTGCTGCAGCAGCTGCAGCAGCTGCAACAGCTGCAGCAAGACCTCTAGCGGCGCATACACCCTCCTGCGTGGGAGGCAGCAACAGCAGCAACAGCAGCAACAGCAGCAACAGCAGAAGCAGCAGCAAAAAGCTCCGTGGGGTGGTAACCCTCGAACCGCCGTCTCTAGCAGCCCCAGTTATCGACTGCAGCAGCAGCAACACAGCTTGAAGCAGCAGCTGCAGCAGCTGCAGCAGCAACAGCAGCAGCAGCAAGAGCAGCAGCAGCTGCTTGTGCTGGCCCTGCCTTCCACCCCAAGGCAGCGGATTCTTCTCTGTGGTACAGCAGACGCAGCAGCAAAAGGTTCGCTGCAATTGTCGCAGCAGCAGCAGCAGGGTTTGCTGCATCTGCTGCAGCAGAGAGCCGCAGGCAGCTGGAGGCAGGCAACAGCAAGAGACACTGCAAGAGGACCCCTGCAGCAGCAGCAGAAGCAGCAGCAGCAGCTGCTGTTGGAGCACATGCAGCGACAGCAGCACAGGCGCAGCTATTCTGAAGGCAGACGCACAAGACTGCCCTTGCAGCAGCAGCAGCAGCAGCAGCAACAGCAGCAACTGCAACAAAACCTGCTGGGGGACTGCCCCGGTATCAGCGACACGAGCAGCAACTGCAGCAGCTACTGCTGCTGCTGCAATGGATGCTGCAGCTGCGACAGCGGAGGCAGCACCTGCTCCAGTGGCAGCAGCAGCATCTCAGCAGCAGCGGGAATGCTGTGCAGCAGGTCGCTGCAGCAGCAGCAAAATGATGACGCCAGCTGTCTAGACACCCCAATCACACCGCAGCAGAAACAAGCCATGATCGACGAGCTCCTAGAAATGAGACTCAAAGCAGTGCAGCAGCAGCAGCAGCAGCAACAGCAGCAGCAGCAGCAGCAATATCAGCGGCAACAGCAGCAGCAGCACTACCCGCTGATGCACAGTCAAACACCAGATAACCCTGCTGCAGCAGCAGCAGCTGGAGCTGCTGTTGCTGCTGCTGCGCCTGCTATGGACACTACAGCAGCAGCAGGCCCTATTGCCCCAGCAGCAAAACGGGGTGTCTCTGCACCTCCTCACTTCTGCAGCAACTTCGCAGAAGCAGCAAACCCAGAAGCGGCAGCAGCTGCTGCTGCTGTAGCTGCAGCAGCAGCTGCTGCAGCGGAAGCAGCAGGGGTGGCAGCAGCAGCACCGCCGGCACCCGACGCAGCAGCAAAGCAGCAGCAGAATCTGCAGCCCTGTGCATGCGGCCTTGGCTTTCCCCCTGCTGTTACTCCTGCTGCAGTTGCTGCTGCTGCTGCTGCTGCTGCTTCTCGCTGGAATGTCTCCCTGGCTGGTAGCTGCAGCGAGCCCGTGCTGCCATCTGCAGCAGCAGCAGCAGCAACAGCAGCAACAGCAGCAGCAGCAGCAGAGCGATGCACTGCTCAACGCCGCTGGGCGCAGGCAATACAAAGTTTGCTGCTAGCAGCACACTCCAGCACACCCCTGCCTGCTGCTGCTGCTGCTGCTGCTGCTGATCCTTTTGCTGGTGATGCTGCTGTTCCACCGCCTGCAGCAGCAGCTGCTGCAGCAGCAGCAGCAACGTTTTCTAAAGGAGAGCAGACAGCAGCAGCAGTAACTAAACTCGGCTCAGTCCTTCAACTAAAGCAGCAAGAGCCTGCTCAGCAGCAGCAGCAGCAGCAGCAGAAGCAGCAGGAGCAGCTGCTGCAGCAAGAGCAGAAACAGCAACAGCAGCAGCAACAACAGCAGCAGCAGCAACATTCGACTCCAGGTACAGAATGGTGCGAGGTGCAGCAGCAAGACAACCCAATGGGACAGCAGCAGCAACAGCAGCAAGAGCAGCAGCAGCAGGGTCAACAGCAGCAGCAAGAGCAGCAGCAGAAAGAGCAAGAGCGGCAACCGCAGCCGCAGCAGCAGCAAGAAGAGCAACAGCAGCAACAACAGAGCAGTGCATCGCTGCAGCAGCAGCAAGCCCTGCAGCAGCAGCAGCAGGTCCTGCAGCAGCAAGAGACAGCAGAAGAACGGGAACTGCTGCAGCAAGCACAAGAACCGACAAAGCACCAAGTATACGAGCGACAGCAGCAACAGCAACAGCAGCAGCAACAGCAGCAGCAGCAACAGCAGCAGCAGCAGAGGGCGAAGGACTCTATGGAGCCCGTTCAGATAGCAGCAAGCCGAAGGGTCTCCTCTGTGGCTTCTCAGGTGTCTCCTCAGCAGTCAAATGAAGTGTCTCCTCGCTTATCTAATCACCTCCTACTGCAGCAGCAGCAGCAGCAGCTACAGCAGCAGCAGCAGCAACAGCAGCTGCAGCAGCTGCAGCAGCAACAGCAGCTGCAGCAGCTGCAGCAGCAACAGCAGCTGCAGCAAATATGCTGGGAAGCTGCAGAGGAGACAGACAAGAAGGCGCTTACTCAGTGGAGACCCCAGCAGCAGAACAGCAGGGAGGAACAACAGAGCCCCCCAGGCAGCAGCAGCAGCAGCAGCAGCAGCAGCAGCGGCAGGGGGCAGCAGCAAACCAACAGTCGATGGGAAGCTGAAGATATTCCTCCTGCCGCAACACCTGCTGCTGCTGTTGTTGCTGCTGGTGCTGCTGCAGGGCCCACAGTCTTCTTGGGCCACAGGAGGAAACAGCAGCAGCAGCAGCAGCAGCTGCAGCAGCAGCAGCAACAGCAACAGCAGGGTAACTTTCATGAAGACAGAACAGTGTTGGTCTCAAGACCGAAGTGGCAGCAGCAACAGCAACAGCAACAGCAGCAGCAGCAGCAGCAGCAACAACAATCTCAAGAGCCTCGCGTGCAGCAGCAACCGCAACAGCAGCAGCAAAAGCAGGAGCGCCAGGAGCAGCTGCAACGACAGCAGTGGCAGCAGCCCCAGCATCAGCAGCAGCAACAGCAGCAGCAGCAGCAGCAGCAGCAGCAACAGGGGCAGCGTGAAAGCTATGGGGCGCATGCATCAGCAGATGGAAGCCCCAAAAGGCGTCTGCCTCGCCCAGTGAGCGCCCCTCAGTACCCAGCAGCAGCAGCAGCAGCAGCAGCAGCGGGAGCAGCAGCAGGAGCAGGAGCAGCAGAAGCAGCAGGAACGGTGGTGGTGGGGAGACACAGCAGCAGGGCCCCTAGGGGCCCCCTACGCCTACCTGTGAATAATACCTGCGTCTCAAGCCACACAATAGGGGCCCCTAAGAAAAGAGAGACAACAAAAGAGAGACAGATGAAGACAGAAGGCTTCTCCTGTGTGGGGCCCCAGAGAGAGGTATCTGAGAGACAGCAACAAGAAGCTGCTGCTCCTCCCGCTGAGGCAAGGCAGCTGCAGCAGCAGCTGCTCGAGAGGCAGCAGCAAGTGCTGCAGCAACAGCAGCAGGTGCTGCAGCAGCAACAACAGCTACTGTTGCAGCGGCAGCAGCAAAACTTAATAAACGAAGACATCGACAAGGTCTTGGGTCTTCTTATGAAGCAGCAGCAGCAGCCCTCACTAACGCATGCAACAGGAGCACCAACGAGCCCGGGAGCAGCAGCAGCAACAAGCCCCACAGCAGCTGCAGCAGCAGCAGGAGCATCAAGCCCCACAGCAGCTGCAGCAGACTCCCCCAGCAGCAGCCCCAGCAGCAACTGGTCTGGTAGCATTAGCTCAGGCGAGGTTATTGTTACACCTGCAACCCATAGACAGTTCGTTTGCATGCAAGCAAACAGCCTGGGGGCCCTTGGGGGGCCTCCAGCAGGGTACTCATGGGGGCCCCCAAGGGGGGGCCCCCCTGGGGGGCCCCCAGGAGGGTACTCAGGGTACTCAGGGGGGCCCTTGGCTAGCGGCAATATTCTTTCACTGGGAAGGGGGCCCCCTATGAATAAGCCTCCTCATGGTGCTGCTGCTCTGCAGCTGCTGCAGAGCAGCCCAGATGCTGCAGCAAAAGCTGCAGCAGAAGCAGCATCAAGCAGCAGCAGCAGCACAGGGTTGCAAGGCTTACGGGTGCTTGTACCCCTGCAGCGCACAGGGGCCCTCACGGGGCCCCTTTAGGGGCCCCCTATAGGGGCCTCTAGAGATATCGTGATTAACTTTAAGTTTACTTGTCTCTTTTTTTTTATTACTTTTGTCTGAAGAGTTTATCTCCCTCAGCATGCTTGCAGCAGAGGCATATATTATAAATAAACCCCTCTATATAACCCAACTCAACTAATATCTTCTCCTGAAGGGGGGCCCCCCCCGTCAAGATAACTGTTTACTTTCTAAAGAGGCGGGGGCCCCCCCTAAGGTGACCCCAACGTGGCTGCCTATACAGTAAATAGGGGGCCCCCTAGGTGTCTCAATGCTGTCTGCTTATACCCTAGACATGAATCTATCTGCAGCCTAAGTAGGGGCCCACCTAAGTATGTCTCTGCATGCAGAAAGACAGACGTAAAGAGGGGGGCCCCCTACATCTCTCACTGCGCTATAGGGGGCCCCCAGGGCCCCTTCTCTGACTAAGGCAGTAAATATATAATAACCCCTCGAGCAGCAATGTAGAAATGTCTTTTTAAAAGAAAGGTTTTTGTTTGTTATGAGAGAAACAAAACAACACAGCCTACCGTCTCTGATACAGTTGGTGGTGCCTCTGGGGGGCCCCGGTGTCTATACACTGTATAAACACTTCACCCAGCTCTCACAAAGAAGGGGGCCCCCCCTCATCCATTTCGATTCAGGGGGCCCCCCAGAGATAAGAGAGGGGCCCCCCTGCAGGTTACACTGGAAATGCAGCATTAGCATCATAGCATAGCAGAGCAGTTGCAGGTGTGTTCGGGATCGGGATCGTGTGGGATCGGGAGCAGGATCGGGATCGTGTGGGGTTGGGATCGGGATCGTGTGGGGTTGGGATCGGGATCGTGTTTAGTTGGTTTGTTGTTGCCTCCAATTTGGGTTGACAGCATCGAGTGCTTCAACATATTTTTGTTTTGCTGTTTCTTTATCCATTCCTTTGCACTCTTCCCAGGCCTTCCACTTCTGTTTAGCTTCAAGTTGATAGAAAGAAGGCTGAGGAGCGTTATTATCTCCTTCTGTTGCTTGTTTATACAGCCCATAGAAACGCAGCTTTTGTTCAGTAGACGGTGTCTGTGACCCCTGCGCAGGTTTTCGTACAAACTCCACCGCCTTATCGAAGTCAGAAGCCATTTGGATATATTTATTTTTAAAAAAACAAAAAAAAACAAAAAAAAATTTACAAAGCCGTCAGAAATAACTTGAAATAGAGTACTCGCTGGCCGGCATGCATACACCGGAAGAGAGGGGTAAGAAAGAGGAATAAGAGGCAGAAATAAATTAAATTATTTGTCTTTATTTGTTAATTTATCAATAATATTTCAAAAGAAATATAAATTAAACAATACACATCTCAATGTACACTTCAACCTCCCGTCTCGGCCTCAAACGCTGCTGCTGTTCCAGGGTTAGAGAGAGAGAGAGGTAGCTGACAGAAGAAGGCTAAAGTAAATAACTAATTTATTTATTTTTAGATTAATTTTTAAATAAAAAGAATTAATAAACTCAATTATTTGTAAGCAATACACCTGAGGAGAATACTACACACAAATATCAGCGAGAAGCTACAAGACAGCGACAGTTTGCTGCAACAGCAGCAACAACAGCAGCAATAGCAGCAGCAGCAACAACAGCAGCAGCAATAGCAGCAGCCACAGCAGTAACAACAACAATAGCAGCAATTGCAGCAGCAATAGCAGCAGCAGCAATTGCAGCAGCAATAGCATGCGTCCTCTTCTCTATAGAAATATGTCTTCACCACTGGTTGCCTCCCCCTATATATAATATATCTATTTACACAATATATAATAAATCGCTTAAAATATATTATATATATCTAAAAATATAATCTTCTACACCGAGACATATGTTTACAAATATATATATATATATATATATGTATATTATTGAGTTATATATAATCCTATATATAACAGTAAAAAGGTATAGCTGCTTCTGTACATTGAATATAATATACATATTTATATATATTTTATATAACATATATTTATATTTAATATAATATATATATATATCTATTTATATATATCTAGCATTATATACCACTCAATATATACAGATATATATTTGTACACATATATCTCCGTGTTAACGTTTATATATATACATATATATATATTAATATATATATATTATATGTATAATATATGCATCTGTATATATATATTATTTATATTATATATATTATATCTATATTATATTTTATATATATCACCGCTTTGCTGTTCTTCGGCTTTGTTTGCCGTAGCCACCCGAACAAAAATAAATACAAACGCAACAACTTGAAACAAAAAATATGAATAGGTTTATGTTTACTTATTATTAATTTAATATATATATATATATCTATATATATATATGTGTATATATATATATATATATATATAGACGGCAGCAAGATAGACGCGATGTGCAGGGATACT
>NW_013549853.1:29368-31622 GCF_000499425.1 Eimeria acervulina
GCTAGCTGTAGCTAGCTACAGCTAGCTGCAGCTAGCTGTAGCTAGCTGCAGCTACGTACAGGTGGTGATAGCTAGCTGTAGCTAGCTACGACTAGCAACAGCTAGCTACACCCAGCTATAGCTAGCTACAGCTAGTTACAGCTAGCTGCAGCTAGCTATAGCTACAGCTAGCTGTAGCTAGTAACTACAGCTTCAGCTAGCTGTAGCTAGCTACAGCTAGCTGTAGCTAGCTGTAGCTAGCTGGGTCTCCACCTTCGCTGCACGTAAGAGACAAAAAAATTTGTTGATTTGTTCAGGATGTGGTGTAATTAAAAAGAAGAAGAAAGGGAGCAAGAAAGAGCAAGAGACAGAGACAGACAAAACAAATTAAACCCCTTTGTACACGCTAAGATAACAAGAGCTGCTGTATATAAATAAATATAACATGTCCCTAGGGTTTAGGGTTTAGGGTTTAGGGTTTAGCTTCGAATTCATCTCTTTACTGCCAGCTGTCTCTTCATCTTTCTCTTCTACCTCAATATCTTTCTTCTTCTCCCTACCCCACACGCTGCCATCGCTGTTGCTGTTGCTGCTGCAGCAGCTACTACAGCTCTCACTGCTGCTGCTGCTGCTGCTGCTGCTGCTGCTGCAGCTGCTGCTTCACAAGGGCCTCACATTGGAGGGCCCTGCCGCCTTCTGCGGTTTCTGGCGATCGCCTTCTGCAGCAGCACAATCTGTTCACTCAGGCAGCAGCAGCAGCAGCACTTGTTGCTTCTGTTGATGCTGCTGCTGCTGCTGCTGCTGCTGCTGCTGCTGCTGCTGCAGCAGCAGCAGCAGGACTCTTCCACAACTGCGCCTCCTCATAAGGTGAATATGGTTGCTGCAGTTGCTGCTGTAGCTAGCTATGTAGCTAGCTGGCGGTTCTCTTCACTGCTAGCTGCTGCGCTGCTATTGTTGAGGGCTGCAGCGGCAGCAGCAGCAGCAGCAGCAGCAGGTCTTCATACACATGAATATTTCCTCTCTCTTCTTCTCTGGGCCCCCCTCGTTTTTGTTTTTAACTTCGTCTTGTCTTTTACTGTCTCCTTTCGTCTGTTCACTGTCTCTCTTCTTTCTGTCCACTGTCTCCTTGCTGCTTTCACTGTCTCCTTTCACTTGTGCCTGTCTCCTTTACATCAGTGAGGCCAGCGTGCTGTGCTGCTCCCAGCTAGCTGTAGCTAGCTGTAGCTAGCTGTACGTGTCCGCTCGAAGCCCTTGCCGCACGTCCCTGTCCTCCGAGCAACAGGAGCAGTATGAAGAGAAAAAACCCTAACGAGGGTTTAGATGAGGGTTTACAGATGAGGTTTTATACATGAGGGTTTAGATGAGGGTTTATACATGAGGGTTTATACATGAGGGTTTATACATGAGGGTTTAGATAAGGGTTTACAGATGAGGGTTCAGATGAGTGTTTATAGATGAGGGTTTGTACTTGAGGGTTTGTAGATAAGGGTTTATGAGGGTTTATAGTAAATAAGGGTTTATAGATGAGGGTTTATAGATAAGGGTTTATAGATAAGGGTTTATAGATGAGGGTTTATGAATAAAAGTTTATAGATTAGGGTTTATAAATGAGGGTGTGTAGATGCCTGTGGCTTCGGCATATCTTTGCTCGCCCGCCGGAGGGGGTTGGTCTTAGGGTTTAGGGTTTAGGGTTTAGGGTTTAGGGTTTAGGGTTGCGATGCCCCTAAAGGGTTTACAGCACCCTTTAGCATTTGGGTTTGCACTGCCCTTGAATAACCCAAGGGTTTATTTAGGGTTTAGGAAGCCTAGGGTTTAGGGTTTAGGTGCCCCTAGGGTTTAGGGTTTAGGGTTTATAGTACTTCTTGATTTGCTGCTTAGTCTGCATGCGTGCTTAAATAATGAGGTAAATAATATAATAGGATAAATAGTAAGATAAATAATAAGATAAATATAATCATAGTAGGGTTAAGAAGGTTAATACGAACAAATATTATTAATAAAATGCATAAGGTTGATAGGGTGTATAGAGCGAAAAGAGTTAATAATTAAATATAACTTAGGGATAATAGAGTTATTAGAGTTATTAGGTTTATATATAGGGTTATTAGGGTTAATGAAGTAAACAAGGTAGAGAAAATATAAAGGGTTGACGAAAAGATCAATAGGAGTAATAATGTGTATTATAAATAACAATAATAATAATTTATAAATAATAATATCTACTAATAACTAATAACTAATAACTATTAATAATTAATAATTTATAATTAATAAT
>NW_013549852.1:0-6083 GCF_000499425.1 Eimeria acervulina
AGCAGCAGCAGCAGGTGTATAGCAGAGTGTTGCACGGGAGTAATATTTTGATTAAAACAAAAAATAATTAGAGAGAAGAAACAAAAATAAAGAGGAGACAGAGATGTCTACATATAATATTTGTATAATATCAATATATCAATATATTATATATTATATAATTATAATTATAATTATAATATAATTATAATTATAGTGTAGAGACAGAAGCAGACAACAAATAAATAAAAGACAAAGAGAGACAGAGGGACAACAAACACAAAAAATAAACAAAGAAAAGAGACAGACATGAGATGGGAGAAAATTAAAAAACAAAAAAGAGAGACAGATTAAATTAAATTAAATAAAAAGAAAGAAGAAGAGACAGAAAGAGACACAGACAGACAGACAGATAGAGATAGATTATAATATAATTATAATTATAGTGTAGAGACAGAAGCAGACAACAAATAAATAAAAGACAAAGAGAGACAGAGGGACAACAAACACAAAAAATAAACAAAGAAAAGAGACAGAGATGAGAAGCGAGAAAAAATTAAAAAAAGAAAGAAGAGAGACAGATTAAATTAAATTAAATAAAAAAAGAAAGAAGAAGAGACAGAAAGAGACACAGACAGACAGACAGATAGAGATAGAGAGAGAGAGATAGAGAGAGAGAGAGAGAGAGACAGACAGACAGACAGAGACAGACAGATAGAGAGAGACAGACAGACAGAGAGAAGAGAGAGACAGTGAGAGAGACGAAGAGATAAAGAGAGAGAAACAGAGACAGACAAAGAGAGACAGACAGATAGAGAGATAAAGAGAGAGAGAGAGGAGACAGAGAAGAGAGCAAGGAGTAGAAACAGAGACAAAGAGAGAGAAGAGACAAAGAGAGACAGAGACAGAGAGACAGAGAGAGACAGAGAGACAGATAGAGATATAAAGAAGAAGAGAGATAGAGAGAGAGAGAGACAAAAGTAGAGACAGAGACAGTAAGAGGGATGAAGAGGCAGCAGCAGAGAGATAAAGAGACAGCAGCAAGAGAGACAGAATGATAGCAGCAAGAAGGAGACAGCAGCAAGAAGATAAAGAGGAAAGAGACAGTAACGAGAAAGCAGCAGCAACAGCAACAGCAACAGCAACAAACAGACGAACAAAGAAACAGCAACAGCAGCAGCAACAAAGAAACAGCAACAGCAGCAGCAACAAAGAGACAGCAACAGCAGCAGCAACAAAGATACAGCAATAAAGAGATAAAGAGACAGAGAAGAGCAGGCGCACCTTCTCAACAGCACAAAGAAGAAATATATAAAAGAATAAAGAAAAAGAGCAGCAAAAAACAAACAAAGATATACAAAAAGAGACAGCAGAGAGACAGGCTCAAGGAGACTCCAGAGAAACAAAACAACTTCAAATAAACTAATCTTAAAATGTTAATAAAACAAAATATTTATTTATCTACATCTTTAATTAAGACAAAATGCAGAGACAAACAAACAGAGACAGACAGAGACAGAACGAAAGCCCGACGCCTCTGCATATGCTCTGTCTCTGTCTTTCTCTCTGTCTCTGTCTCTCTCTCTGTCTCTCTTTCTCTGTCTCTGTCTCTGTCTCTGTCTCTCTCTCTCTCTCTCTCTTTCTCTCTGTCTCTGTCTCTTTCTCTCTCTTTCACTATATATATATAGAGAGAGACAGAGAGAGAAATATACATATATATACATACATATATATATATATATATATATATATATATAAAGTCTGCATATATATATATATATAGAAACATATATATATATATATATATATATGTAGATATATAAATGTATATACATATATACATGCATAGCCGTGCTTCTCTGTGTTTGTTTTCATCTCTCTCTTCTCATCTCTCTGTTTGTTTGCTTCTAAATAAATATCTGTCTCTGTCTGTCTCTGTCTCTTCTCTCTGTCTCTTATCTGTCTCCTAAATTAATATTTTTTTATCGTTTTATTATTTTTTTTGTTTCTTCGCATCGCCACCCATTACAAAATCTTATTTATTATTATTACGCCTGTTCACTGCAGCAATAAAGCAGCAGCAATGAGGCAGCAGCTGCAGCAGGAACAGCTGCAGCTGTTGTTGCAGCTGTTGCTGCTGCTGCTGTTGTTGCTGCTCCTGTTGTTGCAGCTGTTGCTGCAGCTGTTGCTGCTGCTCCTCATACTGCTGCTGTTTCTGTTACTGCTGCTGTTTCTGTTACTGCTGCTGTTTCTGTTACTGCTGCTGCTTCTGTTACTGCTGCTGCTGCTGCTGCTGCTGCTGCTGCTGCTGCTGCAGCTGCAGGAGGGCTTAAGGCATGTGTTTGTGTATATATTCTTTGACAGCTTCTGCTGTTGCTGATAATGCCTTATCTCCTCTCTTCCAGCATGCTGGGCAGACAGAAGATTTATTTTCTTGTAAATGTTTAATCATATCTATAATTCGCAGTGTCTCTTCAGTATTTCGTCCTATATCAGCATCGTTAATAGTAATATGTTTAATTTTTTTTGTACTTCCTTCTATAAGAAAGCATGCTCTCTGACTGTACCCTCCTGCTGTATTTAAGACACCAAATGCCTTTGAAATGTTATTATTTAAGTCAGACAACAGCGGAAATAATATACCGCCTAACCCTCCTAATTCTCGTGAAAGGCTGCACCAAGCTGCATGCGAAAAAACGCTGTCAACGGATACACCTAAAAGCTGCGCATACACCCGAACATATACATCAATAAAATATATTAATATACATAAATAAATAAATAAATAAATAAATAAATAAAATAAATATTTATTTACTTATTTATATAGTTAGTTGGTTATTTAGTTATTAACTAACTTATCATGAGAATATAAAAGCAAGCAAATATGTTTATACATACAATAAGAGCAGCAATAATAATAATATTTATAGTATTAATAATATTAATAAAAATATTAATATTAATCAAAATACTAATATTAATAATATTAATTATATACCTGCCAGCCCCTGTCTCTAAATTCTTTTTCTTTTTGACTATACAACAATAAATATATTATTATTATTATTATTATTATCATTACTATTTAATATTATTATTATTATTATTATTATTACTTTACCTGCCAGCCTCTGTCTCTAAATTCTTTTTCTTTTTGATTATATGCGAGGATCTCCGTCGGACAAACAAACGAAAAGTTCAAAGGATAAAATAATAAACAGACGCCGGCGTTTGTTTTTAGTAAAGAATGCAGAGATATCTTTTCTATCTTACCTGGACAGAAGATAAACAAACAAATAAATAAATAAATAAATAAATAAATAAATAAATAGATAGATATGCTAATGTATAAATGTATATATATGCATTAATAAATATATGCATGCAGTTAGCTGGTTGGTCGTAGAAAATAAATTATTTTTCTGTATTTGTTTGTCTTTTTATTTAGTAAGGAAATGAATGCATGCACATTAATAAAGACAAATATAAGAATAAATAAACATATACATAAATAATAAACATGTGTATATGAATGCATGCATATATATATATACGCATATAATATATATATATATATATATATATATCACAGTAGGAGAAAGAACCTCGCCAGCAGCAGCACCTGCTGCTGCACCTTCTGCTGCTGCTGCTGCTGCTGCTGTTTGTTGAAGTAGACATCTCACCAGAAGGCATATAAGCATCTGCAGTGAAGTCGGGGGCTTCTTTGCCTACAGGGGACTCAAACTGAACAGCTGTTGAGAAAGCCCGCCTAGCTGCTGCTGCTGCTGCTGCTGGTGCTGGTGCTGCCGCTGCTGCTGCTGTTTTATGGGTGTTAAAGAGTGCCTGTCTAAATCCTGCTGCAGCTAAGGGGACCCTTGGTGCTGCTGCTGCTGCTGCTGCTGCAGCTGCAGCTGCTGCAGTACTGAAACCGCAGGAGAGGAGGAGTCTTCGTTGGGGGGCGAGGAGCGACATTAGGTATTTCTTAGGTGTTTAGTTGAGATAAATGAGAGAAAAACAAAAAAAGAAAATAAAATATATTAATAATATATTAATTAACTGAGAGAAATACGAAGAGAAAGGGAAGACATACGAAGAAGACATGGTGAGTGCTGCAGCATTTGGTTTGCTGCTGCTGCTGCTGTCGCGCTGCACACCGTGCATGCCGATGGACTGTATCTTCTCTTCTCTCTTTCTGTTTAAATAAATATATTTTTAATCATTTAAATAAAATATAATATCATAAATACTTCGATTTTATGAAGAAGACAACCAAGAAAACCTCAATACACCGCCTGATGCCCTATTCTTTCTCTGCTGTATAACGATATTTGTTTGTACTGCTGCTGCTGCTGTTGCTGCTGCTGCTGCACTTACTAGCTGCACACCTTTTCGCAGTTAAAAATGTGTTTGAATTTTATTTCTTTTTAAATAGTTGAATTAAATATTGAAATATGTTTTAATAATTATTAATAATAGAGTTATTTACTTTAAAAAAACAATAATTATTAAAGGGGCTGCTCCGGGAATTGAACCCGGGACCTCTCGCACCCTAAGCGAGAATCATACCACTAGACTAAGCAGCCACTTGAACTGACCCCTTTTCTTTTCTAAGCTGCGATTTCAGTGCTGCTGCTGCTGCTGCCGCTGCTGCTGCTGCGGCGGCGGCTGCTGCTGCTGCTGCGGCTGCTGTTGCGACTGCTGTTGCAGCTGCTATTGCTGTTGCTGCGGCTGCTGCTGCAGCTGCTGATGCTGCTAATGCTGTTGCTGCGGCAGCTGCTGTTGCTGCTCTTGCTGTTGCTGCAGCTGCTGATGCTGCTACTGCTGTTGCTGCTGCTGCTGCAGATAAAAGGGGTATAGGAGAATAGAAGAGCGAAGCAAAAGGAGGGGGTGAATAGCCTAGAAGGCTTTCTTACTGAATTTGTCCGTTATATTTGCCTCTCTTACTATACATAATAATAGATTAACTATTATAATTAATAATCATAGTAAGAATAGCAAACATAACAATATAATTAATAATTATATATATATGTTCTTGTCTTTATATTCACTCATTAGATACAAGAGCGTCGAGGTCTCCAACCCCCGCATAAACCCTTTCTATCCCTCTCACGCCCCCTCCTGCCGCGCTGCAGCAGCAACAAAACAAACAAACACAACATAAACCCTAAACCCTAAACCCTAAACCCTAGTGGATTAAGCTGTCTTTACATGAATAGATGCATCCCCGTACACTCTAGTAAACCCTAAAAAACCCCAGCCACTAACCCTAAACCCTATTTCAGAACCGTACCCTGTAAACCCTAAACCCTAAACCCTAAACCCCAAACCGTCAGCCCTATCTCCCCAACCCTAAACCCTAACCCTTAGACCCTATCCCCCCACCCCTAAACCCTAAACCCTAAACCCTAATCATTTGTATGAATTACCGTTTATGATAGAAGAGGCTGATAGATCTGAACGCCACTACAGCCATAGCTACAGCAGCAAAAGCTAAAGTAGTTTCTACACGACGCTCTTCCGATCTTCTCCTTCCGCTTACAATGACAACAGAGAAGCTCGAGAAAACAAAACAAATCAGAGAAAATATAAACAATCGCAATATGCTGTCTTGGTCGCGGCGTAGCTGCCGAATTGCTGCAGCCATGTCGCTGAAGCCCTCCTGTCCTCGAAGACCCAACCCTAATAAACAAAAATAAATAAATAAATAAATTAATTAATTAATTAATACTTAATTTGATTAATTAGTTAATTAATATATTTATTTATTAGTTAAATGCAAAAAGATTTAATTAAAATGCTAACAAAGCAAAGGCAAAGACACTCGGAGACTCCACAGACGTATACAGCACATGCGTTAATATATATATATATATATATATATTTATATATTTATATTTATATTCATAGTTGACATTATATATATATGTATACTCTTCATTTGTATTGTACATGTTTCTTCTTGAAACTGAATATACATGTAAATATAAATATACATATTGATATGCATATATATATACATATATATACATATATATGCATATATATATACATATACATATATATATATATATATATATATAAATATATATATATGCATA
>NW_013549852.1:6183-6865 GCF_000499425.1 Eimeria acervulina
TTGTTTTATTGAGGGTTTATACTCTGCCTATTAAGGATATATACACATGAGGTTAGAGACAGGAAACAAAACAAACAAACAAAACAAACAAGCAAAGCAAACAAAACAAACAAAGCAAACAAAACAAACAAAGCAAACAAAACAATGAAAACAGAAACAGAGAAGCAGCGGAGTGCATGCATACACCTAAAATTATTAAACCCCTAAGTGCATGCAGACAGAAAAAGCGAATTACTTAAACCCTAATTATATGCAGAACAAAAAATATAAACTTAAAGACACCCTGATCCTCCTCCTTATGCAAACCCTAAACCCTAAACCCTAAACCCCAACCCCTAAGCACTGACCCCGAATCCCTAAACCCTAAACCCTAAACCCTACCCCGTAAACCCCTAAATTGAACTCCCCAAATCAAAACCCTAAACCCTAAACCCTAAACCCTTATATTATTACCTTGTGCGTAGATGCCAGTGAGTGTGGCTCTGACTAAGACGCAGAGAGCAGCACTAAGAGAAGAGCCAGTAAGAAGAACATTAATAAGAGATAAACAAAGACCTGCGTCTTCTGGAGGGGGCCCTGATAGTTGAGAGAAGACGAAACCCGCTATTACAGTTGCTTGAGATGCAATAATCCAGCAATTGCTTGCAAACCAATCAAGCTCTCTTTTTCTTATTTCAATATC
>NW_013549852.1:6965-9465 GCF_000499425.1 Eimeria acervulina
ATGCATATATATGTACTTTTGTTTTATTGAGGGTTTATACTCTGCCTATTAAGGATATATACACATGAGATTAGAGACAGGAAACAAAACAAACAAACAAAACAAACAAACAAAGCAAACAAAACAAACAAAGCAAACAAAACAAACAAAGCAAACAAAACAATGAAAACAGAAACAGAGAAGCAGCGGAGTGCATGCATACACCTAAAATTATTAAACCCCTAAGTGCATGCAGACAGAAAAAGCGAATTACTTAAACCCTAATTATATGCAGAACAAAAAATATAAACTTAAAGACACCCTGATCCTCCTCCTTATGCAAACCCTAAACCCTAAACCCTAAACCCCAACCCCTAAGCACTGACCCCGAATCCCTAAACCCTAAACCCTAAACCCTACCCCGTAAACCCCTAAATTGAACTCCCCAAATCAAAACCCTAAACCCTAAACCCTAAACCCTTATATTATTACCTTGTGCGTAGATGCCAGTGAGTGTGGCTCTGACTAAGACGCAGAGAGCAGCACTAAGAGAAGAGCCAGTAAGAAGAACATTAATAAGAGATAAACAAAGACCTGCGTCTTCTGGAGGGGGCCCTGATAGTTGAGAGAAGACGAAACCCGCTATTACAGTTGCTTGAGATGCAATAATCCAGCAATTGCTTGCAAACCAATCAAGCTCTCTTTTTCTTATTTCAATATCTTCTTTACTTGCCTCCGTAACTAAGGCATTTTTCAAGATAGACAGCATCTTCGACCCCTTAAATTGATGGAAATCTTTATTTAAATCCAAATAATTCCTTCAATTTCAAAAATTTCACACAAATATCACACTAATTCGTCAGGTAACCACCATCAGGCATGCTCAAACGCTCGCTCGGGTGTACGTACACCGCAGAAAACAATAGTATTATTCAGAAAGAAGAAAAAATAAATAATTATTTAATATTTCCTCTCATTATTCAAAAAATAATCAAATAATTTTCAATCAGAAACGCAGAAATTATGCCGCAATACCTGCCGGTCCACAGTGGCCTACACCACCATAAACCCGAAACCCTAAACCCTAAACCCTAAACCCTAACGAAATCCAAGCTGTTCTGCTTATCTTGCGATCTTCTTTGCGTTTAAAATTTCAATAAAAAAGAAATAATAATTTTCCTCCTAGCTATCAATCTGCTCCCAACTCCAGCAGCAGCAGCAGCAGCAGCAGGACCAGTAGCAGCAGCAGCTGCTGCTGCTGCTGCTAGTCTTCACAGTGCTAGGGCATTTTGTCTTTGTCTGTACACTGCAGCGGAGTTTAATTGATTTTAATAGAGTATTTTATGTCTCTTCTCACTGAAGGCTAACAAACAAAGACAAGAAAATTCAACAATGAGACAGAAGTCAAGATGAAAGTACAGAAAAATAACGAAAGACAGCAACAATGCCATATGATATATATCTCTGTATATATATATATATGTATATATATATATATGCATATATATGTATATATATGTATATGTATATGTATATTTGTATACTGATATACGCATATATGTATATATATGTATGTATGTATATTGATAATATATATATATAATATATATATATATATATATATATATGCATTATATAGATCTATACATATATGCATACATACGCACATATATAGATTTATAGAATGCATGTACATTTATATATATTATATATATATGTATATATGTATATATATATATATATGTTATGCCTCATTCTCGAGCTACACCATCCTCTGAGCGCCTTCAGGGAGCCTTGTTCCTCCTCTGGCTATCCGTGGCTAGCTATAGCTAGCTGAGTCTATCTGGGGCTAGCTACAGCTAGCTACAGCTAGCTAGGGGTAGGTATGAGTAGCTACAACTAACTACAGCTAGCTCCAGCTAGCTAGGGGTAGGCAAGAGTAGCTACAGCTAGCTGTAATATAACTAGCTACGGCTAGCTGTAGCTAACAATAGCTAGCTATGACTAGCCATCACGTTGCAGCGGATGTAGACTGCAGCAGCAGCAAAAAAAAGAGATAAACTGAGAGACAAAGAAGAAGAGACAAATAAAAACAAACAAAGAAGACAAGGTGTACAGACAGTTCAGAAAAAACGAAGAAAAAATTCAGCAAACTCCATAGTAAATAACAATACAAAGCCTAATGCTGCTGCTGCTGCTGTTGCTGCTGCTGCTGCTGCTGTTGCTGCTGCTGCTGCTGCTGCTGCATGGCTTCCTTCTCGCCATCCCTTTGCTACAGCTGCAGCGCACAAAGAGAGACGCGATGACCGCAGCAAGCAGCACTTTGCTTCAAATCGGGCACTGCTGCTGCTGCTCATCCTCTGTTGCTGCTGCTGTTGCTGCTGTTGCTGATGCTGTTGTTGTTGCTGCTGCTGTCGGGTGCCCTATGGCGTTCAAGAATGCCTTCAGCTGCTCGTAGAATGTGTTCTTTTGCTGCTGCTGCAGCTGCTGCTGCCGGTGTTGCTGCTGCTGCTGTCGTTGC
>NW_013549852.1:12598-22598 GCF_000499425.1 Eimeria acervulina
ACAGGTACATACAGACACAAACGGATAGCTAGCTAGCTAGCTAGCTACGCACAAAGACAGCTAGCTAGATAGCTGGCTAGCTTGCTACGCACAAAGACAGCTAGCTAGCTAGCTAGCTAGCTAGTTGGGGGGCTTACAAGTATGAGTACTGCGGGTTTGGGGTGTAGGTAGACAATTTGAGCGAAAGCCCCCTTCTCTGCTGATGTCCAGCCTTTCTGTCTACATCCCATTCGCAGCACGCGGCCTGAAGGATCTAGCTCGCCTGCTGCTGCTGCTGCTGCAGCTGCTGCTGCTGCTGCTGCTGCTTCAGCAGCCACATGCCCTGCTGATGCTTCCAGCGCTGAAGCAGAAGACGCACTATCCTCCGCTGCAGCACCAGAACCAAAAGCAGCAGCAGTTGTTGCAGCAGCGGCAGCAGGAACAGCAGCAGCAGCTGCAGCGCTCGCCTCTCCTGTGCCAGTGCCATTCAATTCTGCTGCTGCTTCCGTTGTCGCTGCAGCAGGCGGCTGATGCCCGTCGACCTGTTGTTGCTGCTGCTGTTCCGCAGCAGCAGCAGCAGCAGCAGCAGCAGCTGGGCCAGCCTCAGCCGCAGCTGCAGCTCCAGCTGCATCAGGAGCCGCCGCACCAACACCAGGAGCAGCAGCATCAGCAGCATCGGGAGCCGCAGCAGCATCACCAGGAGCAGCAGCAGCATGAGCAGCAGCAGCAGCAGCAGAAGCAGGGTGCAGCACGGGTTCTGTAGGCCAGAAGACCTTATCAAATACAATAACTATTTTATTAATCGCCCCCATCCCTACGGCGTGTATTGTTTGCTTCTTCCAGTCTGGTAAAGGAGGAGTGAAGCGCACAAGGCCTGCCTTGCTGCCTGCTGCTGCTGTTGCTGCTGCTGCTGCTGCTGCTGCTGCTGCTGCTGTTGGCGGTGGTGCTGCTGCTGCTGCAGCATCAGCTGATGCACTCGCACTCACGCTCAACGACCCAGTAAGAGAGTCGCTGGCAACAACGCCGTCGCTGCTGCTGCTGCTGCTGCTGGGAGCGCGGCAGCAAGCCCTAGCCTGTGCTGCCTCAACTGCTGCTCTTGCTGTACCACAAGCAGCAGCAACAGCAGCACGAACACCTGCGTCGATGGCTGATGCAGCTGCTGCTGCTCCTCCCGCTGTAGCAGGAGGTGGGATTGCAGCAGCAGCAGCAGCAGCTGCTGCTGCTGCTGCTGCTTCGGAGTCGTCCTGAGGCACACCCCTTGCGCGAAGCAGCTCTTGCGCAGCATTTGCTGCTGCTGCAGCAACAGCAGCAGCTCGTCTTTCTATGGATGCAGCAGCTGCAGCAATTGCATCCGACCCTCCTGCGGCAACTGCTGCCTCTGCTGCTGCTGCTGCTGCTGCTTCCGCTACAGCAGAGGCCCTAGCTGCTGCAGCAGGACTTACCCCCTGAGCTCGCACAGCAGCAGCAGCAGCGGCTGCTGCTGCTGCATCGAGTTGCTGCAGCAGCGTGTTGCTGCTGCGCCCCGGTGCTCCCGCTGGTATGGGAGCAGCAGCTGCTGCGGCTTTGTCAGCAGCAGCAGCAGCATCAACCGCAGCTTGCTGCTGCTGCTGCTGCTGCTGCTGCAGCGCATGAGGAGAGTCGCCTGTCTTTATCAGGTTGCAGATATTATCCGGCAACGCCAAAGGGATGGGGAGTTCATGGAAGCTGTCGAGACACCCGAAGTAATCGTTAGGTGGTGGTGCTGCTGCTGCATCTCCTGCTGCTGCTGCTGCTGCTGCTGCTTCCGCTGCACCAACCGTCGCTATTGCTGCTGCTGCAGCATTGGCAGCAGCTGCTGCGCTCGATGCTGCTGCTGCTGTATTCAGCTCCAACCCGTGCAGCGCCATCTTCCCGTAGCAGCTGCCGTTGGCTGCAGCAGCAGCAGCAGCTGCTGCTGCTGCTGCAGTTGCCTCAAACCCCACAGATACGTTGCGGCTCATAGCGGCCTCCGCCATACCCAGCATCCTTGCTGCTGCTGCTGTTGTTGCTGCAGCAGCAGCTGCTGCTGCTGGTAAACCAGATCCATCCTGCCCATCAGCACTGTCATCTTCTGCTTCTGCTGCTGCTGCTGCTGCTATTTGTGCTGGTGTTTGTACTGGTGCCGTGTCTGGTCCCGCGCATGTGCTGCTGCTGCTGCTGCTGCTGCTGGTGCTGCTGCTTTCAGAGCCAGAAGCCTCTAAGGAGGCCTTCAGCACCCCTGCAGCAAACCCAAGGGCAGCAAAAACCACGGGGGTTGTTCATCCGCAGCAAAAAACGGCAGCAGAAGCAGCAGCAGCAGCAACACCACCAGCCGCAGCCGCAGCATGAACAGCTGCAGCACCTGCAACAGCCCTAGCGGAGCCAACAGCAGCAAATACAGCAGCAGCACCACCACCGCCACAACCACCAGCAAAACCAGCAGCAGCAGCAGCATAAGCAGCAGCAGGAGTAGCACCAGCAGCAGCAAAGGCAGCAACAGAAATAGCAGCAGCACCAGCAGCAGCAGCACCACGACCACCCACAGCAGCAGCAGCAAAACCAGCAGCAGCAAAAGCAGCAGCAGCAGCAACTAGCAGCAGCAGGAAAAGCAGGAGCACCACGACCAGCAGCAGGAGCAGGAGCAGGAGCAGCAGCAGCAGCAGCAGCAGCAGCAGGGCTACCTAGAGGGAGAGTAATAAGACAGAAATCGAAGGCCTCTGTCTTCGGTCCTGCGAGCAGCTGCAGCACTACGCCACTCTCTACAATGCTAATTTGCTGCACCGGGCTGTTGAGGTGTATCTTTGGAGACCGCAGCAGCAAACGAGCAGTTGCTGCTGCTGTTCCCGCTGCTGCTGCTGCTGGCCCTGCTGCTGGAGGCGCTGCTGCACCTGCTGCTGCTGCTACTGCAGCAGGAGCAGCAAGACACTCCACTAAAGACCGATAACCCCGCTGCAGCATGACGTGCCGCCCAGGCAAACCCGTAGCGTCGTCCTGAACACAAACCCTAAACCCTAAACCCTAAACCCTAAACCCTAAACCATAAAGTCGATAGAGATGGACGTCCACGGCAGCCGCAGCAGCCAACGTCAGCGAAACGAGAACAGAAGCAGCAGCAGCAACAGTAATAACAACAACACCATCACTAGCAGCGGCAACAGCAACAGCAGCAGCAGCAGCAGCCACAGCAACAGCAGCAGCAACAGCAGCAGCAGCAGCACCTGATCCCAAGTGGCTAGACAGAGACTGTTTGCGTCTGCCCCGGTGGAGTACTCTGTATTTGATATATGCCAGTCTAATAAACGACGGCGAGCGCCACGCAAAGCTTCATGCTCTCTCCCTGCAGCTGCAGCAGCAGCAGCAGAAGCAGCAGCAGCAGCATAAGCAGCACCAGCAGCAGCAGCAAATACGGTGAGCACGCCTGCGCTGGATGCTGCTAACGATAAAGGCCAGGGCTCTTTAAAAACATCAAACCCTACATACAACTCAAGCTGCAGCAGCAGCAGCAGCAGCAGAAGCAGCAGCAGCAGCAGCAACAGCAGCAGCAGCAGCAGCAGCATACCTTTGTCTTGCTCTTCCATCTGACTTAAAGCCGCTTCGTTCTTCACCGCAAGATATTCCCCAACAGAAATCTTCAGGGCCTCACGCGTTGCATGCATGCACACTTGCTGCTGCTGCTGCTGCGGCTGCTGCTGCTGCTGCTTGGGCGTTGTTCGGAGGCGTTTAAATGCTTGCTGCTGCTGCTGCTGCTGCTGCGGCGTTTGGGGGGCCTGGCGCTTCAGGGCTCTCCGCTTTAAAGGCAAAGAATGAGCGCGTTGGGCTGAGTGCATTTGCTGCTGCTTCTGCTGCTGCTTCTGCTGCTGCCGCTGCTGCTGCATCTGCTGCTGCAGTTGCTGCTGGCGTTGCAGGAGGCGTAGGAGGACGCGGTTTTGCTGCTGCAGTCTCTGCTGCTGCTGTTGCTGCAGCTCTGCGCACTTGGGGTGTGTGCACAGCTTGTTGCATGCAGATTTTATAAAGGCATCTACTTCCTGCTGCTGCTGCGCTCGTGTCTCTTCACACCAGCTGTCTATGCCTAAATCCAGCAGAGTTCCATCGGCTCCATAGAGAGGTACTGCAATCTCCATCTGCAGCAGCAGCAGCAGCAGCAGCAGCAGCAGCAGCAGCAACAGCAGCAGTAGTAGTAGTAGGAGCAGCAGTAGGAGCATCAGTGGCAGCAGCAGCAACAACGACAGCAGTAGGAGCAGCAACAACAACAGTAGGAGCAGCAGCAGCAGCAGCACACCTGCCATTATTGCTGCTGCTGCTGCTGCTGCTGCTACCAATGCTGCTGCTGCAACTACCATTACTACTACTACTACCATTACAATCCCCCTGCCGCAGCACCTTCTGCTGCTGTAGCATCTACTGCTGCTGTAGCACCTGCTGCTGCCGCTGCTGCAGCACCTGCTGCAGCACCTGCTGCTGCAGCTGCTGCTGCTGCTGCTGCTGCTTACGTCTCTGTCGTCGTCTCCGTATACGAGGAGTCCGTAGTCCTTCGAAATGCGGTAGAGAGGATTGCCCTCAATGCCGTGTATCCAAGACGCACCCTGCAGCACATGCAGCAGCACAAACCCTCCACTTGCTGCTGCTGCTGCTGCTGCTGTACCTGCTGCAGCAGCAGCAGCTGTTGTTGCCGCTGCTTCCGTATAACGGGCGGCAGCTGCGGGAACTACTGACGCCCCCAAAGCAGCAGCAGAACGACACTTGCACTGTGACCTGCTGATTATTCCTGCTGCTGCTGTTGCTGCTGCTACTGCTGCTGCTGCTGCTGCTGCTGCTGTCTCACGAGATCCAGCCCTTCTATGCCGCCAACCTGCACGCTGCAGCAGCGGCCGCCAATTCTTCCGCGGGCTTCAAACACCTCCACATACACCCCAAATGAAGACAGCAAACGCGCCGCGCTGCAGCAGCAGCAGCAGCAGCAGCAAGCAGCAGCAGCAACAAGCAGCAGCAGCAGCACACAGCAACAGCTATAAGCAAAGACGCCCCCTTATATTTCGATCCCTACAGCCGCCGCTCTTCTATGCACTAAAACATTAACCATAAACACCAAACCCTAAACCCTAAACCCTAAACCCTAGACCCTAAACCCTAAACCCTAAACCCTAAACCCTAGCAGGTACCTCATTCCCGAAAGGCCAGCGCCTATGATAGCAACACGGGTTTGTCGCAGCTGTTCTCGCTGCTTCCTTGGAAGCTGCTGCAGCGTGCAGGTTCGCCCCACACACAAGCGGCGGCAGCAAGCAGCAACTGCTGCTGCTGCTGCTGCTGCTGCTGCTGCTTCTGCTGCTTCTGCTGCTTCTGCTGCTGCTGCTTCAGTTGCAACTCCCTCTTCTGCTGCCTCTCCATCACCTGCTGCTTCTGCTGCTGCTGCTGCTGCTGCTGCTGCTGCATCGTCTTTGCTCAGTGGCAAATCATCTTCGGCCTCGTCTGCTGCTGCTGCTGCTGTAGCCTCTGTTGCTGCTGCTGATGCTGGCTCTTCTGCTGCTGCTGCAGGCTCTCCTGCTGCTGCTGCTGCTGCTACGGGGGCATCCCCCTCCAAAGGAGAAGACAGCGCATCGGCTGCTTCGTCTGCTGCTGCCTGCGGCATGCATTGTTGCTGTTTCTGTTGCTGCTGCTGTTGCTGTTCCTGCTGCTCCTGCTGCAGCTGCTGTACATTACGCATATGAGCTGCAGTTTCCGCAGCAGCGGCTGCTGTTGCTGTTGTTGCTGCTGCTGCAGCTGCTGCTTCGCCTGTTCCTGCTGCAGGCCCCACAAAACTGGCAGCAGCAGGAGTTGATTCCGCTGCTTCTGTTGTTGCTGCTGTCTCTTCTTCTGCTTCTGCTGCTGCTGCTGCTGCAACGCCAAGGGGCTCGTCCTCTGCTGCGTCATCGCTGCTGATTGGAGACAGAGAAGAGACTGGACTCAACTCAGACAGCTCTTGCTGCCTCTGTGCTTCTGCTGCTGCTGCTGCTGCTGCTTCCCGTCCAGCTAGGATGCGACCTTCCTGCTGCTGCCGTTGCAGCAGCAGCATCTGCTGCTGCTGCTGCCACTGCTGAGAAGCATCTGAGTCCGGTGGTAGTTCTCCTGCCTCTGGGGATACCTCATGTGAATAGTGCTGCTGCTGCAGTCGCTGCTGCTGCTGCTGCTGCACTTGCTGCTGCTGCTGGTGCTGCTGCACCGGTTCACGCGGGGACCAAGAGCAAACGAAGGGGCTCTCACGCTGCTCCTGCTGCTGCCGCTGCTGCAGGCCGGGAGAAGGCGTGCTCACTGGTCGATGCCCTAGCCACTGCTGCTGCTGCTGCTGCTGTGCCCACTTCTGCTGCTGCTGCTGCTGCTGCTGTGCCCACCGCTGCTGCTGCTGCTGCTGCTGCTGCTGTGCCCACTGATGCTGCTGCTGCTGATACTGCTGCTGCAGCGGTGTTTGGTGCTGCATTGTTTGTGAATGCTGGTGGTACAATGGCTGCTGCTGCTGCTGCTGGTGCTGCTGCAGATGCCGCTGCTGCAGCTGATGCTGCTGCCGCAGCTGTCGCTGCTCGATCTGCATCTCAGCAAACGCAGAGTGCTGCTGCTCGTGTTCTCGTCTTTGCTGTAGGCGTAGCTGCAGGAGCTGCTGCTGCTGTTGTTGTTGGTACTGCTGCTGCTGCTGCTCCTGCAGCTGCTGCTGCTGCACCCAGTTCTGTGGCAGCGTCTGTTGCGGGGGCGCAGCATTTTGCTGCTGCAGTCTCTGCTGTTGCTGCTGCTGCTGCGGTGTGTGCCAGTCAACTGGGGTCTGCTGCTGCTGCTGATGCTGCTGCGCTGTATGCCAGTCAACTGGGGTTTGCTGCTGCTGCTGCTGCTGCTGCTGCTGCTGCAGCGAAGGAGCACCGTGGGGGCCCCTCATGAAGGCATGTGCCAGAGGGGGGCCCTCATTTCTAAGGCGGCGATCTCTTGGATGCTGCATGAGGTACACGAATTCAGATTATAATGAAGCTGCTGCGCTGCTGCTGCTGTTGCTGCTGCTGCTGCTGCTGCTGTTGTTGTTGCTGCTGCAGCTGCTGCTGTGGTTGCTGCTGCTGCTGCTGCTGCTGCTGCTGGTTGTCGAGACGCTGGTTGTGGTGGTGGTGGTGGTGGTGGTGGTTGAGTTAGTGCTGCTGCTGCTCCTCCTACTGGTTGAGGTGCTGCGGCTGCTGCTGCTGCTGCTGGCTGAGGTATTGTTGTTGCTGCTGCTGCTGCTGCTGCTGCAGTCATGGTGGCTCCAGTGCTACGGTCATCCCTTGTGCTGCCTTAGCAGCTACAGCATCTGCTGCTGCTGCTGCTGCTGCTGCTGTTTCTGCCGTTCCTGCTCCTCTTCTCACCGCTGCTGCTGCTGCAGCAGCTGCTGCTGTCGGTACATCGAGCCTTTCGCTGGCTGCCTCTTGCGGTGTATGTGTACAGCGCAGCAGCAGCAGCAGCAGCAACAGGTGAAGCAGATAAAGGAGAGCTTCCTGAATTGCTGCTGCTAGAAACTTACATTTGCTGCAGCACAAATTCCCCGCAGCAGCAGCAGCTGCTGCTGCTGCAGACAGAGGGGGGCAGACGAAGCCCCTGGGTATTTGTATGGTTTGCTGCTGCAGGTACACGAGTAAATAAATTAATTATATTTCTGAAAATATAATTATTTAGTTATTTACGAATGATATTATTGTAGAACAGAATAAAGAAGGCAAAGCTAGAACGATATTTGGCTGGGTCGAGCTAGGGTTTAGGGTTTAGGGTTTAGGGTTTAGGGTTTAGGGTTTAGGGTTTACAGTTAGCGTTTACGGCTCACGCTCTGGGGAGACTTTAGAGGGTTTAGGGTTTAGGGTTTAGGGCTTAAGGTTACGGACTAGGGTTATGGGTTAGGGTTGGGGTTTATAGATAGTGTTTGGAGTATAAGGTTTAGGGTTTAGGGTTTAGGGTTTGAGTTTAGGGGTGGTTATAACTTCGAAATAAAATGATTGTGGGGCTTATGGGGCTGGGGTTTAGGGATAAGATAAGAGCAATGGTTTAGGGTTTAGGGTTTATAAGCGCGCGGCAGTCGTCTAGGGTTTAGAGACCCCCGCAAGTAGGGTTTAGGGTTTAGGGTTAATGACTGAAGGCTAGGGTTTAGGGCTAGGGTTAAGGGTTTAGAGATAAAGACATAGGGCTAGGGTTTGAAGCTAGGGTTTAGGGTTTAGTATTAAGACTAGGGTTCAAGGCTAGTAGGGTTTAGGTTTAAGGTTAGGGTTTAGGGTTTAGGGTTTAGAATTAGGGTTTAGGGTTTCTATCTTTAACCTGTGCTACGGGCGTTATCAGTTGTTGGCTGCAGCAATGGCCTCCTTAGTTGTAGAGGGTTTAGGGTTTAACTCCTAAACCCTAAACCCTCACCCTAAGCCCAAGACCCTAAACCCTAAACCCTAACCCTAAACCCTCACTGGTTAAGCTTTCAGCAACACTAGGTAGCCTTGAGGGTTTAGGGTTAGAGATGAGGGATTAGGGTTTAGGGTTTGGCGTTGTGGCGTTGAAGAGGAGGTTAGGGTTTAGGGTTTAGGGTTTATACAGCCGATAAGGTTGTGGGGCTGCTCTAAGAACCCCTCATGCATTTGTCTTTGTACAGGCTGTACGTACACCCCAAACCCCTATGTCTCTAAGGCCTAGCTGCAGCTAGCTGCAACTAGCTGCAGCTAGCTGCAGCTAGTTGGATAGCCGCAGCTAGCTGCGGCTATCTGTAGCTACCTGTAGATAGCAGTGGATAGGCGTAGCTAGCTGTAGCTAGCTGTAGTTAGCTGTAGCTATTCGTAGCTAGCTGCAACTAGCCGTATCTAGGTATCTCTAGCTGCTGCTAGCTGTAGCTAGCTGTAGCTAGCTGCAGCTAGGTATCGCTAGCTAGCTGCAGGGCGGTACTAAACCCTAAACCCTCAGCCTTTCCCTTTACAGCAAAACCCTAAACCCTCAGACGAACTGAGGGTAAGCTGCATGTACACCCCAAGCAGCAGAAGCATTTATAAAAAAGACAAAACAGCAGAGACAGCTCGCAGTAGCAGCAGCAGCAGCTCCTGCTGCTGCTGCTGCTGCTGCTGCAGTTGCTGGCGCCGTTCGGCGTCGTCTATAGCAGGGATTCAAAACAGAAAAGAAGGTTTAGGGTTTAGGGTTTAGGGTTTAGGAGCAGCAGCAAAGCCCCGCTTAAAGCAGCGGCAGCAGCATGCCGTGTATATTGCGCGGTGTTTTGCTTGAAGAAAACAAAGACAAACGCTTCAGCTCTTCTAAACAAAGACAAGCAGTAAACGCTGGCCAAGGCTGAGACAACGCTCGCCCACTCTGCAGCAGCAGCAGCAGCAGCAGCAGCAGCAGAAGCAGCAAAGAGGAAGGATCAGCAGCGGAAGCAGCAAAGGAGAGGAGAGCACCAGCAGCAAAGCAGCAGCAGCAGCACTTCAAAACACCAACAGCAGCAGCATACGACCAATACAGCAGCAACAGAACCAGCAGCAGCAACAAGGGAAGCAGCAGCAGCAAGCGCAGCAGCAACAACAGCAAGCGCAGCAGCAACAACCGGTGCAGCACTGCCAAAACAGCAGTTGCAGCAGCAGCGCTTGCAGCAACAGCAGCAGCAGCGGCAGCAGGTGCTGCTGCTGTTGGTGCGCTTACGAGCTGCTGATCTTTCTGCAGCAAATCCCCGTAGAAGTTTAAGAAGGAGACTCGGTAGCGAGACTTCGCAAAACGCAGCAGCGCCTCGTCCTTTTGCTGCTGCTGCTGCTGCTGCTGCTGCTGCTGCTGCTGTGGCTGCTGCTGCTGCTGCGGCGGCGGTGAGCTGAGGGATCGTGGGGAGGCAGCAGTATCAGTAGAAGGAGGTTGCGAGTTGCTTGTATCGTCTTTGTCTGCTGCAGCTGCTGCTGGTGCTGCTGTTGGTGAAGCTGCTGCTGCTTCGGTTGCTGCTGCTGCTGCTGACTCGCTGCTGCTAGCTGCAGCAGAGCCGCTATCTCCATCAGCAGTTGCTGCTGCTTCTGTGCTTCCCTCGCTCTCCTCCATGCCT
>NW_013549852.1:27598-28951 GCF_000499425.1 Eimeria acervulina
AAACCACTTGCAGCAATTGCTGTGCTGCTGCTGCAGCAACTATTCCTGCTGCAGCAAGCGCTGCTGCTGCTGCTGCTTACCGTATATGCTTCTGCTGCGCTGGCCTTGGCTGCGACAACTGCTGCCTCCAGCTCGTGGAGGCGCCGCTGCAGCTTCTCCTCTTTTTCTTCTGTCTTGCCTGCGCATGCAGCAGAAGCAGCTACTGAAGCTCTTGCTGCTGCTGCTGTTGCTATGCTGCCGCTGCATTTAGAAGAGCTGCTTCTGCTGTACTTTGTGTACATGCCTCAAGAAGCTGCAACTAACGGCTGCCGCTGCTGCTGCAGCACCGCAAGGGCGGGGCCCTATAAAGAGATATTTGTGTCTCTCCCCTTACATTTTTGTTTCTTTTGCTGCTGCTGCAGCTCCTGCAGCTGCCGCTTCAGAGTCTCCTTGTCTCTTTCTTCGTGCTGCTGCTGCGATTGCAGAAATGCTTCATCTGCAGCAGCAAGCCGAGCCCTCAGCTCCTCCACCTGAACCTCCTTTGGCTGTGCTGCACCGTCCTGCAGCAGAAGCAGCAGCAGCAGCAGCGAAAGCAGCTCATGCAGCAGCGCATGCAAGAACGGCTAAGCAAAGCTGAGGGCCGCACAAGAAAAGACATCGTCCTTAAGTAAGTGCAGCAAACACAGCAGCAGCAGCAGCAGCAGCAGCAGCAGCAGCAGCAAAGAAGCTGGCGCTCTGCCAAAACACAGTTTGGTAGGGGGCGTAGGAGCGGTCTCTGCTGCACGCGGGTGCTGCAGCAGCAAGACAGGGCACAAGGAGGGTTTAGGGTTTAGGGTTTAGGGTTTAGGGTTTAGGGTTTACGCTGCATCGCTCAAGCAGAGATTGTGTGGAGGCGGCCATCTGCCTCAGCCGCTGCCGGGCCTGCGCGAGCCGCAGCGCTGCAGTGGCTGTGCTGCCTCCTCCATTATCTGGTTCTCCCATTATCTAAACAATTTGCTGCTGCTGCTGCTGCTGCTGCTGCTGCTGGATTGCTGTTTCTGCTGCTGCTGCGTTGCCGCTGGAGCCGCTGCAGGTTGCCTCAGCTGTAGCGCCTCCGCCGGAGTTTGCTCGTCGCTGTTCAAGCAATTGTCGCTCTAACGCAACATTACAAGGGCAGCAGCAGCTGCTGCTGCTGCAGCAGCTGCCCCTGCTGCTGCTGCAGCAAATGCTGTAGCAACAGCAGCAGCAGCGGAAAAAAATCGCCTAAGCGTCCAAGCAGCTGTGGGCTACACGGTGCTGCAGTTTTAATATTAAAAGGTAGAGAAAGGCAAAAAATCATCTATTCGTATTCTCGGGGGGGGGGGGCCCCGTGCATGCAGCAGCAGCAGCAACAGC
>NW_013549852.1:29051-33102 GCF_000499425.1 Eimeria acervulina
GGGGGGGGGGCCCCGTGCATGCAGCAGCAGCAGCAACAGCAGCAGCAGCAGCAGCAGCAGCAGCAGCAGCCATCGACCCCACCACCCTGTCTGTATCACCACCTGCTGCCTAGCGCCTTAATATCTGCAAATTCCCACAACTATTTTGCATTATTTATCTTCTTTTGTTGATATCTGCTTTATTCTGACTGGCTTCTGCTGCCTAAGATCGCACTGAAGGGGGGCCCCTGCCTGTACTGCTGCTGCCTTGGGGGGCCCCCCGTTGGTAGTGCTGCTCTCTGTATGTGTTTGCTTGTGCATGCACGCAGTGAGGGTTTCCCTTGCACTTAATTCATTGAAATTGCATGCATGCAATTTGTTTAGTTTTGTCTTGGGCGCTTCCGAGAGACAGAGGAGCCGCGGATGACGGCCTTAAGTGGCCGGGGGCCCCTTGCTGCTCCAGTTGCTGCTGTTGCTGCTTCTGCTGCTGTTGCTGCTGCTGCTGCTCTTTTTCGCTTGCTCCTGTTGTGCATATGTTCGGGCTCGTCCTCTACACATATTGACGCGAGTGCTGAAGCAGCAGCAGCTCTGCTTGAGGTGGCTGCAGCTGCTGTCTTACTGGCGCTGGTTCTTGTGCGCCGTGGCAGCAGCTGCTGTTTCTGATGGTGTTTATGCTTTTGCTTTCGCTGCTGCTGCTGCTGCTGTTGCTGCTGTGTTTGCTGCTGCGTAGAGAGAGGCCGTTGCGTGTCTGCTTCTACGTAGAGCCTTGATCTGTATTTACTATGCATGTATTTCCTTCTTCTTCTTGCGGTGTACATACAGCTTACCTAAAGCTTTTGCTTCTCCCGGGTCCCCTGCTGAGGACGCCCATAGAGAGCAGCTTCAGCAGCAATTCGTCTGCTACCTCTGTCGATACAACACAGAAGGCTGCAATCTCCTCGCTGCTGAGATGCTGCTTCCTCTTCGCCATCTCTCTGCATTGCTCTATTAAAGCCACTGCTGCCTTCATCACGTCGGGGGGAGGCATGCCTTGCTGATCTTGCTGCTCCTCTTGCTGCTGCTGCTGTTGTTGCTGCTGCTGCTGTTGCTGCTAAGAAGGAAAAGATGAGATACGAAAGGATTTGTTGTAAAGAGATGTATTACCGAAGAGCTATTTGGAGGGGTAGATGGCTTTGCTGCAGGCAGTGCGCAGCAGGTGGCAGACGCCGTTGTGGAGGCTGCTGCTGCTGCTGCAGCAGCAGGGGCCTTCTCCGTTGCTGCTGTGCTTAGCCGTGCAGCAGGGGGCCCCTTTGGGGTTGGGCGCCCCTGCTGCGGGTCGTGTGCATATTCCAAGGGTCGCGGGGGCTCAGGAAAGAACGTGTGTTGTGCTGCTGCCGCATTTTGCTGCTGCTGCTGCTGCTGCTGCTGCTGCTGCTGCTGCTGTCCTTCGCGTGAAGGCGGGCCCCCCTGCAGCGAAGGGAAAGGAGGCCCCTCTGTGCTTTTTTTTGGAGTTGCTGCTGACTGCTGCTGGTATTTGCTGCTTCTCGCCCGCGTTGCATTTGCTAATAAGAAATTTTGCTGCTGCTGCTCATGCTGTTGCTGCTGCTGCTCCTTCTGCTGAAGGGTAGGCGGACAGTGGCCCCGTTGATGATATTTGTCTGCTATTTAGGGGCCCCAAGAGGGTAGTTTATAAATGTGAATAGAAAAAAAAGACAAAGAAGAAAATAGAACATACCTGCAGCAGTAAACCCTGCTGCATGCAGCTGCTGCAGCGCTGCGGCAATAAAAGGCTTGGAGTTCTTTCCGAGTTTATCTTGCAGGCGATCGATGTCTTCTTCATCTAAAAATATAAATATTAAATATATATCTTTATTCATGTGTTTTGTTGTTTTCTTTGTTCTCTATCTTTATTGCGTTTGTTATTTGCTCGTTTTGTTGGTTTTGTTTGTTTTGTTGGCTTTGCTCGCCGGTTTTGTTTTTGCTGTTTTGTTTGTTTTATTGTTTATAGTTTGTTTTATTGCCTTGTTGTTTGTTTTTTATTTTTGTATGTTTTGTCTTGAAGTTTTTGTGTTTTATTTAATTGTTTTTGTATATTATTTATTGTTTGCATTTCAATGATTATTTTATATATTTTATTCTTTACGTTTTATTATTATATTTTTATTTCTTTACGATTGCTAGCTTTACCTGTAGCCATGATGTATGCCTTCACCTCCTCCACTATGCGCAGCACTGAAGAGAATTCGATGTATTACATTTTCTTATTCTTATTCTTACTGTAGGGAGGCAGCAGATTTAGAAGTGTATACTAATTTATTAATTATTAGATGTATAAAGAAATGAATACATGCATGCATAATATATATATATATATATATATTATTGATATTTGCCTCACCAGCTTGTCGCCCTCCGACGAGCGCAGGCGAAATCTGCGGAGGGTCGGCGAGGGATTGAATGGAGAGTTTGAGGGAATGGTGCTTCGTGTCTATCTGTTCAAAGAAAAAGAAATCATTAATTAGCTGTACAAGCATGCATGCATGCATGCATGCATGCATGGAAACAAATTATAAATAAGATGTACATGCATGCACGCACGCAAACAAAATAGAAATTAGCTATACATGCATGCATGCTGCATGCATGCGTGTTTGTTTTCAGAGTATATATATTCTTACCTTTTCGCTGATGGCAGTGAAGGGCACCACTCCCCCAAAAGATATGTCGTCTAGTTTTTGTATGAAGCCCGTTGGGGTGTAGTCAGGGGGTGCCTGTTTATAAGCGTTATTCTTTTTTTTGTTTTAAGTTGTTTATTTCGTTTTATGTTTGTCTGTCTTTGCTTTCTCACCTTTGTCTCGTTGAAAAGCAGCTGGAAAGAAGAAGGAGAAGGTCCATTAAATAGTATTTTTTATTGCAGGCGCAAGCAAAGCAAAAGGGGGTCCTTCTTACCCTCAAAGATACATAAGCGTTGTCTGGTAGGGGGTCGAGTTGTTGCGTAATTGCACAGAGAGACTGAAGAAGCTGCGAAAGAAAAAGAAAACAAAGGGTGTCGTTCAATAGCAAGTGCATCGTGCAAGGAAGCAGCATATTTTTACAGCTTCTGTTTGCCTTTTCGCCTCTGCCTTAGACACGGGAGGATCTGTACGAGCCTCGCGAGGCGCCCTGCTGCCCTTTAAAGCAACAGAAACTGCAGGTTGCTGCTCGCCATAGCCGAAGGTGAATTCGTACGACTCCAGGAGCGCGTCTGTTTCTTCTTCGTGAATGCCAAGAAGCAGCTGTTGCAAACACTCCTAAACCAAAAGATTCAAGTTGTTTACTCCTAAACTGATGAAAAAAAAGAAGAAAGAAGAGAAACACCCACCTTTTGCAACGCGTCGTTCACTCCCGTTCGCAAAAGACGAACGAGAAAAGCTGACTTTTTATCAGCAGGTCGCAGTTGGACCAATTTAAGGCCTTCAAACCAAACAGAAGCAAAAGCCGCTTCATCAAATATATTCCGAAGGTACAAAACTGAAGAAACCCCCAAAGAAACCGTATTTTTCAATATCTGCAATGACTGCTGGCGGGTTGTGACTTCCACTCGCGTTCGCGTGGAAACTTGCAGCATCTTCACTCATCCAATATACAAAAAACCAAAATAAAGTATCTTTTACTCGCCACTTTTCAGGATTCTATATATTTAACCTACAAAACCTCCTGACGAACACGCAAACGGAGAGCAGTCGGAGCTGCACATACACCCGAAACCTGCAGCTTTCCTTTGTAACCCTGAGAAGCAGAAAACGAATCAGAAGAACTCCTCTTCTGCTGCATCTACTCTAAACATTTTAATTGATAATTTTTCATTATTGATAACCGCTTCTGGTGTTCACTGACACTTCGCCAGAATACGCATAAACACACCTCGTACAAGTTGAAGGCGAGAACAGAAGAGCAGACATATTATTATTATTATTCTTATTAATAGAGCGTTCCAGACAAACATATTACTTGCAGAGACAATTAAATAGTATCTTATCTCCTCCTCTTAAGTTACAAAGGCCCCGAAAACATTTATTTTCCTTCAGCCGCTTTTCAGTTTGTACATCGCGCC
>NW_013549851.1:2500-21789 GCF_000499425.1 Eimeria acervulina
CTCTATCTGTCTCTATCTGTCTCTGTCTCTGTCTCTGTCTCTTTCTGTCTCTGTCTCTCTCTCTCTGTCTCTATCTGTCTCTGTCTGTCTCTCTCTCTCTCTCTTTGTTTGTGTCTCCTCGTCTTTATATATTTCTGTTTATTTTTGTGCTTCGTCTTTGTCTGTCTTTTTGTTGTCTTTGTCTGTCTCTCTTTGTCTTTGTTTGTCTCTCTTTGTCTTTGTCTGTCTCTTCTCTGTCTCTTCTTTTGTCTGTTTTTGTGTCTCTTCTTCGCTGTCTCCTTTGCTCTCTTTCTGCTTCTCGTTCTCTCTTCTTTCTTTTTGTGTCTTCTTCTCTGTCTCTTTTTATCTGTCTCTGTCTCCTTCTATGTTTCTTATCTGTCTCTTCTTATCTGTCTCTTCTTATCTGTCTCTTCTTATCTGTCTCTTCTTATCTGTCTCTTTCTTTGCTGTTTGTTTTGTCTCTACTTGCAGTGTATAGACAACGAGGAGGCCTCAACGCCTCCCCACAGCAATACTTCACAAAGAAAACAAAAAAACAGAGACAGATAAACAAATAAAGAGACAGAAGACGCAACAACAAGAACAGCAGCAGCAGCAGCAGCTGCAGCAGCAGCAGCAGCAGCAGCAGTAGCAGTAGTATTAGTAGCAACACTTACCAGCCTCTGCCGGTGTAAATACACAAGATAAACAGCAGCATATAACTTTTAAATAAAATATTTTTATGAGGTGTATGTACACCTGAACTTCTTCTTAGGGGGCCCCCTTAGGGGGCCCCCTAAGAGGGGCCCCCATCATATATATGCTCTGTCTCTTTTCTTTACAAGTGCATTGTTGATTAAATAAAATAAATAAAATAAATAAAAGAATAAATAAATATATTTGTGAATCTGTTATTTGCAGTGTATACACCCTTTGTCTTCTTTTTGAGGGGGAGTCGAGGGGTGAGGCTACAGAGAATTTGTTTGTTATTACTCTGATAGTTAAATTGATTTATTAAAGAGAACAGCAGCAGCAGCAGCAGCAGCAGCAGCACAAGCTGCTGCTGCTGCTGCTACTGCTTTGGTTGCTGCTGCAACACTGCCGTTCTTCTTCAGTTGTCTTTATTTGCTGCTGCTGATTTGCTGCGAATCGAACGCGTGCGAGCGAAGGGCCTCAGCTGTAGCATATTGTCAGCAGCAGCAGCAATAACAACAACAGCAGCAGCAACAGCAAATACAACATCAGCAGCAACAACAACGACGAGAACCACAGAACCAGCAACATTAACATCAGCAGCAGCAACAACAAAGCCAGCAGCAGCAGCAACACCATCAGCAGCAACAACACAAGCAGCAGCAGCAACAACAACGCCAGCAGCAAAACAGCAGCAGCAGCAGCAGCAAAACAGCAGCAGCAGCAGCAGAAGATGGATGTTTGTTTGCAGCATTCTCTCGCTCGAACGAGACCCGAAGCCTTATCTCGGGTGTATGCCGATCCAAGGGGGAGGGCATTGAGGTGCTTTGCTGTTGCAAGCAGCGGTGCTGCTGCTGCTGTTTGTCTCTGTGCGTATCCTCGCTGGGCATTAGATACTGTCAGGACCCGCCTGCTGCTGCGCAGCAGCAGCAGCAGCAGCAGCAACAGCAACAGCAGCAGCAGCAGCAGCACCAGCAGCAGCAGCAGCAGCAGCCCCCAACAAACCCGCGGGATCGTCGTCCCCAGAGACGATCCCAGCACCCCACACCCCACAACGCCCCAAAATAACACACAGTCACCAACCTCAGCAGCAACAGCAGTAGCTGGTGCTGCTTCTGCTGCTGCAGCAGAGATACCACAAGCTGCTCCTGATGCTTCTTCAACGGCTACGCATGACAGCGCGCAGGACCGGATCTGCAGAGGCAGGTCTGCTGCTGCTGCTGCTGCTGCTGCTGTTAACCATAAGACGCTGAAGGCCGAAGGGAGACTGGTTGGAAGGCCGCCTCGAAAGAAGCGGTTCAAAAGTGTGGGGCTGACTGCTGCTGCTGATGGGGGACACTGTGCTGCAGCAGCAGCAGCAGCAGCAGCAGCAGCATGTGCAGCAGCTGATGCTGCTCTTCCTGCTGCGGATAAATCTCAAAAGGAGATGGAGACACATGAAGGAGACAGAAGCAAATCAGCAACAGACAATGTAAAGCACAAGATGCATGAGGAGCAGAGGGACACTACAGCAGCAGCAGCAGCAGCAGCAAAAGCAGCAAGAGCAGCAGCAGCAGCAGCAGAAGAAGCGACAGTGGCGACCGCAGCAGCGAGTGAAGAGGCACCGTTTAGGGGCCAGGATCAGCAGCAACAGCAGCAGCAGGAGCAGCAACAGCAGCAGCAGGAGCAGCAACAGCAGCAGCAGGAGCAGCAGCAGCAGCAGCAGCAGGCAGACAGCATCGTATTATTAGACACGCGTTATTTGCTGCCAATGTGGGAGTTGTGTCTTGGGGGGCCCTTTCCTGCTGCAGAGGGTCTCCCGATGCAGCCGATTCGTTGCTGCTGCTGCTGCTGCAACAAATGCTGCTTGGGCCTTTGCCGCCAGTGCGCGGGGGGCCCCACCGCAGCAGCAGCAGCAGCAGCAGCAGGGGGCGGTAGTAATTATCCCCCTTTCTGCTGCAGCTCTCTCTCCTTTGCATGCGACGACCGCTGCCTCGTCTTAGTCGATGCTGCAGGGGCGGTGGAGGTGCTGGCGCTGCAGCCTCTGGAAGAAGCAGCAGCAGCAGCAGCAGCCGAAGCACCAGCAGCAACAGCAGCAGCAGCAGCAGCAGGAAGGCACTGTATAGGGGGGGCTTACCCTCGTCGTTTATGCAGATTGCAATTCATCTCCTGCACAATATTAGGGGGCCCCTGCTGCTTGCTGGGTTGCCGTTTGCTGCGGATCTGCAGCATACAGACGCAGCAGCAGCACGAGCAGCAGCTGGCTTCTTGCTGGGTTGAAGACAACTGGGCGGGCCCCACCTGCTGCGCCCCCAATACGAACTCCTCACGCAGCAGCAGCAGCAGCAGCAGCAGCAATAGCAGCAGCAGCAGCAGCAGAAGCAGATTGTCGGAGGACTTTGTGCAGGAGACAGCAGGGGGCCCAGTGTTATTATATTCGTGCGAAGGGGAGGAGGATTTGTGGGATCGCGATCCCATCGATCCCGGGATCGTCTCCCCTTTTGTGGGGCCTTATTGCTTAGCAGAGTTCCTCGTACACCTCAGCGGGCTGCCGCCTTTTAGGCTGCTGATCGACATCACCAGCAGCAAAGTGCTGCGCTGCGTCTCCCTTTTGTCTCTTGGATTAACTCGCAGCTGTCTCTCCTTTGCTAATACGCAAACCCCACAAGCCACACGGGATGTCCTGCAGCAGCAGCAGCAGCAGCAACAAGAGCAGCAGCAACAAGAGCAGCAGGAAGAACAGCAGCAGCAGCAGCAGCACGAACAACAGCAGCAGCAAAGTGGTGGGGAGGATTGTTGCGGGCATGCGGAGTCTGTGCTGCACCAGGAGTCAGAGCAAGCACTGGAAAGCCAGCAGCAGCAGCAGCAGCAAGAACAACAGCAGCAGCAACAGGACGAACAGCAGCAGCAGCAGCAGCAACAGCAGGAGTCTGGAGTTCCTGGTTGCGGGCCAAGGAGACAGGCCCCTTCCAGGAAGGCGGAATCAAAACAAAAGGAGACACTTGGAGCGAAGAAGAGCAGCAGCAGCAACAGCAACAGCAGCAGCAGCAGCAGCACAAGGCTTCCCTCTCCGGCTATCGGTAGCGTAAAGCGGAGTGCGTATGCGCATGCAGCTTTCAAGTATTCACCTTGCAGCTCTTTGCTGCTGACGGATGGAGTGTATGTGCAGCGCTGCAGCAGAAGCACCGAGAACCCGTCTCCTGCTGCTGCTGCTGCTGCTGCAGTTGGTGAAGCAAAATCTGTGGGTCAGCTGCACCGCGATTTCCCCGTTGCAGTCTTCAGGCAGCAGATACAGCCGAACGGACAGCTGCCTCTTGTCTCTTTGCCACCGCTTCAGGCTCCAGACGGTGCAGCAGCAGCAGCAGCAGCAGAAGCAACAGCAGCAGCAGCAGAAGCAGCAGCAGCAGCAGCAGCAGCAGCAGAGTGTGAGTGCGGGCAGTGGTTCGTTGGTATCGCGCTGCCATGCGGGATGATCGTCGTGCTGGACCTTCACCATCGAATTCTTGCAAGGTAAAGCAGCTTCTGCTGCTGCTGCTGCTGCTGTTGTTGTTGCTGCTGCTGTTGTTGCTGGTGCTGCCGCCGTGGCTGCTGCTGCCGTTGCTGCTGCTGCTGCCGTGGCTGCTGCTGCTGCTGTTGCTGCTGCGAGTGCGTCAGCCACTGTGTGCGTTGTTGCAGCGGCAATGGGTTGTGCTGCTCCTAAAGCCCTCGCTGCTGCTGCTGCTACTGCTGCTGCTGCAGATATATAGTTGTTGTTGGATTTGTTTGCATGCATCAGGTACCGCTTCTCCTCCTCAAGAGCGGGCTTCTTCGATCACTTAGAGGTGCAGCAAGGCGGAGGTTTGCTGCTGGCTTGGCGAGAGAAGCTCTCCGTGCTGCTGTCTCTTACCCCCGCTAAAGCAACAGCAGCAGCAGCAGCAGCAGCAGCAGCAGCAGCGCCTGAACAAGCAACCTGGGGAGACACTGCAGCAGCAGCTTTCACTAACACGAGACGCAACCCTTTAAAACCCTTCTGGACATGCAGACAGATGGAGACAGCCAGCGACGATGAAGAGCAGCAGCAGCAGCAGCAGCATCAGCAGCAGCAAGAGGGAGAACAGCAGCAGCAGAAGCAAGACGAGGACGATCGCTGCACCCACGAAGAGGCTGGCGATAGCGATGAACTCCCAGGCAGCAGCAGCAGCAACAGCAACAGCAGCAGCAGCAGCAGCAACAGCAGCAGCAATAGCAGCAACAGCAACAACAACAGCAGCAACAGCAGCGGCGGGTCCAGCTCTGCTGCTAAGCGTCTTCTTTACTCTCGGGAGAAGAAAGGGCTGCACACCGCCAGAGAACTGCTCCAAGGTAACTGTAATAACACCTAGCTAGCTAGCCAAGTGGCTGGCTAGCTAGCTAGCCAGCTAGCTAGCTAGCCAGCGCATGACGCTAGCCGTCGACCCAACTGGACCCCTGGCTATCTGCCCTCCCACATATCTAACTAGCTAGCTGTCTACCTATCTAGCTGTCTAGCTAGCTAGCTAGCATGGGTTTATAGCTAGCTGTCTAGCTAGTCAGCATGGGCTAGATACAAGCTGGCGATGGCTGTCTAGCTATCTCCTCAGCTGTGCTGTTAGGAGGGCTTTACTTGTGTGTGCATCCACGGCTAGCTGGCTAGCTAGCTAGCTAGCTAGCCATGGAGGGGACATTTTGCCTAGGGTTTAGGGTTTAGGGTTTAGTTTGCAATTATCGAGTTGGTGTGCGAGTTGCTGCTGCTGCTGCAGGTAGGGCCGCCGGCAGTGGTTTGGCTGCTGCTGCAGGTTCAGCAGGAAGAGTTGCAGCATCAGGAGCAGCAGGAGCAGCAGCAGGAGCAGCAGGAGGAGCAGCAGCAGCAGCAGAAGAAGCAGTTGATCCCTTCCTTCTTCGGGTGTATATGGAGCTCCCTGTCGGGGCTCGGTACGGCCAGAGCGGCAGCAAGATGGAACAGTTTTCTGTCTTTTGTTTCTCCTCTGACCCGCTGCTGCAGTGGCTGGCTGTTGCTTCTAGAAAGGGTTTGGTAGGGCTCCTCTTTCTTATCTAACTGTCTCCTTTATTGTCTCTTTTGCTGTCTCCTTTATTGTCTCCTTTGCTGTCTCCTTCTGCCTCCTTTACTGTCTCATTTATTGTCTCTTCTGCTGTCTCCTTTATTGTCTCCTTCTGTCTCCTTTGGCGTCTCCTTTACTGTCTCTTCTGCTGTCCCCTTTGTTGTCTCCTCCTGCCTCCTCTAGTGTCTCCTTTACTGTCTCTTCTGCTGTCTCCTTTATTGTCTCCTCCTGTCTCTTTTAGTGTCTTCTTTACTGTCTCCTTTTGTTTCCTTTATTGTCTTTCTTTGTTTCTGTTGGTCTCGTTTGTAGCTAGCTAGCTATCTATCTAGCTAGCTAGCTAGCTATCTATCTAGCTAGCTAGCTCGCTAGTTAGCTGATATTTAAGTGATGCATGTGGGGTGGTTTGCATGCGTTGTGATGCTGCTGCAGACAGAAAAAGTTTTATATTTTGTTCACGTCAGGGCAGCAGCGCAGCGAGGCGTTGGATTTAAAGATTTGCGCATGGAGACAGCCTTCTTGCCTATGGTCTTGCAGGTTTGTCTCTTCTTTATTTTTGTTTATTTCTGTCTCTTCTTTATTTTTGTCTATTGCTGTCTCTTCTCTATTTTTGTTTATTGCTGTCTCTTCTTTGTTTTTGTTTATTGCTGTCTCTTCTTCGTTGGTTTATTTTTGTCTCTTTGCAGTCCCTGTTTATTGCTGTCTCTTCTTTATTTTTGTTTATTGCTGTCTCTTCTTCTTTTGTTTATTGCTGTCTCTTCTTTTGCTTTTGTTTATTGCTGTCTGTTCTTCTTTTGTTTAGTTTTGTCTCTTCTCAGTCTTTGTTTATTTCTGCTGCGTTTTGTCTCTTCTTCGTTTGTTTATATCTATGACTCTTTTGTCTCTTTTTGTTTATTTCTCTCTCTTCTTCTCTACACTGCCTGTCTCCTCTGCTCTTGTGCTCTGTTGGGTGTCTCCTTTGCCTTCTGCTGGTTTTCCCTGTTGTCTCCTTTTGTCTCCTTTATTGTCTCCCTTACCGTCTCCTTTACTGTCTCCTTTACTGTCTTTTTTTATCTTCTTTAATGTCTCCTTTACTGTCGCCTTTACTGTCTCCTTTATTGTCTCCTTTATTGTCTTCTTTATTGTCTCCTTTACTGTCTCTTTTTGTCTCCTTTTATCCTCTTTATTTTCTCTTCAATTATCTGTTTTTTGTCTCCTCTATTGTCTCTTTTATTTTGTCCTTTTGTCCCCTTTATTGTCTCCTTTTGTGTCCTTTTATTTTCTTTTGTCTCCTTTATCTGGTACTGCCCATTGCTGCTGCTTCAACTGTTGCTGCTGCTGCTGCTGCTGCTGTTGCTGCTGTTTGTGCTGACAGATGCAATGGGTGCCGCAGTCTGTCTCCTCTCTGCTGCTGCTGCCTGTACACCGTCGTTTCTTGGGTTTGCTGCAGCACTCTTATTCTGCTGTCTCTGAATTATCTTTTGTTCAACCATATATTCATTTCCCTCCATCACGCAGCAACAGACAAGACCTAGAAACAGCCTGGGACTTCGATCTAGGCAGCAGCAGCAGCAGCAGCAGCAGCAGCAGCAGTGGGGAGGAAGAAGAGGAAGAGGGCGCGGTTTGTTCTGGGGGGAAGAGAAGGAGCAACAAGAGAGACAGAAAGGAGACAGATAAAATATGTCTCTATTTACATAATCATTTGCTAGTCAAGACGCAGCAACAGTCAATTCAACAATTAAGAATATTGCAGAGGGCCCCCCAAACCGCTTGGCTGTCTCCTGAGGAAGCAGCAAAATATAAACCAGGTGCTTCTTCTTTTTATTTAATTTCCTGTCTCTTTGTTCTTCTTTATTATTCTTCTTGTCTCCTTCTTCTTGTTTATATCTGTCTCTCTTTGTCTCTTTCTTCTCTCCCTTTTATTGCATGCATTTATATATAACAAATACATTCAAAGGGTGTATTTATTTATTAAGTGAAGCAGCAGATTATTAATTGTCTCCTTTTTGTCTCCTCGCTGTCTCCTTTTGCATTTCTTTTCAGTCTTTGTCTCCTTCTTTCTGCTGTCTCCTTTCTTCTTTCTTCGTGTTTGTCTTTTTGTTGCCGCCCCCTTCTCCTGGTTTATTAATTTATTAATTTATTTATTCATACGCTTTCTTCATTGCAGTTGTTGTTTTTGTTATTTGTTTGTGTGTATATACAGCTTCATCTCTTTTATCTTTTGATTCTTTTGCTGCTTCTTTTGGAGGTCGTACCCCTGGAAATAAGCAAAGAGACAATATGCTGTCTCTTTTATATTCGTCTTATCTACGAGGAGACACCTCATCTCTGTCTCCTTCTGCTTTCTCTTCACATCTTCTTCTCTTATCTAACGATCTCTGTCAGCCTGTTTACTTCTTTAACGGCAAACCGGGGCCTTCAGCTTTCTCTACTTCTTTTGGGGGGCCCTTCAAGGGGACCCCCCTCCAGGGGCCCCCCTTGAAGCCTTCTTGGGGGTCTCCATCATTATGGGGGCCCCTTGGGGGCCCCCATGGAGGGCCCACTTCCCCCTTGGGGCGGGGGCCCCCTGGGGGGCCCCCCAACTCAGTACCCTTTGGGGGCCCCCATGAAGGGCCCCCTTCAGCCTTAGGGGGCTTTATAAAGGGAGTGGGGGGCCCCGCGAGCCTCTGGCATGAGACGTATAAATCCTCTATCATGAGTGTGGGGCAGCAAATGGGTATTTGGGGCTTTATAGACACTTGCATGCAAATGCATGCAGCAGCAAATGCATGGAAACCCACATACAGCCCCACCCAAACAGGAGGGGCCCCCAAGGGGGGCCCCCAACACCCCATGGGGGGGCCCCAGGGCCCCTGTAGGGAAGACAAGCCGTCTATAGGGCTTGTAGAACGTCTACGCCACCTTATTGAGGTATACGAAGGAGATTCAGAGGGAGAAATGATTGAAGAAGAGGGATTAAACAATAAAGAAGATAACAATAAAGAAGATAAAAACTCTTTAGACCCATGCGAAGGGAGACACAGTAGAAAGACCCAGCAGACATCAAGAAAACGTGCGAGGAGCAATGCAAAAGGCTCTGCAACAGCAGCAGAAGCTGCAGCAGCAGCAGCAGCAGGATCTGCAGCAGCAGCAGAAGCTGCAGCAGCAGCAGGTGGCATAATAACAACAACCCCACCGCCATGCAGGCTGCAAGAGGCGCTGCATACTCTGAGGGAGAGGCGGCGCATGCAGCTGCTGCCTCCTCCTCTTAGGCGCAGCCGCTTCGAGCTGCCTCCTTTATTTAGTTTTAATGAAATGATAAAAATGAAAATGAAGGAGAACCAACAAAGTGCTGAGGTGGACAGACACCCCGATGAGGAGTGGTGGGATCGACTCCGCGGCGTCGTCGCCTCCAGGGAAAAACAAACCCCACAAACCAACTCCGGGATCGGGAGCGGGATCGAGATCGGGATCGGATCCTGCGACGATCTCGTTGAGGCCCGACTCCTGTGGGGTGATCCCCTTGTGCAGGCGGGAAGAAAATATAAAAACAATTGGCAGCTACCGCTCTTATGGCCCTCTTCAAATGAGTAGCAGACGCAGGAGGCTTATTGCTGTCTCAGCAGCAAACCCTAAACCCTAAACCCTAAACCCTGAGCAGCAAACCCTCATTCAGTGTTCTCTAAACTAAACTCTCAAGGTGAAGTCTTCATTTTTAATTTGTCGTTGGCTGGATGCATTTCCTTCTCCTCCATGTCAAACCTCATAAATTAGGGTTTAATTAGGGTTTAGGGTTTACGTAGGATTTAAACCTTAGATAGGGCTAGGTAGGGTTTAGGCAGAGCTTAGGGTTGAGTTGGCATCTATAGGATCTCAACAAGCCCCAAACCCTCAGCACCTAAATACGAAGCATCAGCCTTTTCTCTTGTGCATGCATGCATGCATGCATATTGCATGCATGCATGCAATATGCATGCATGCATATTTGGGGCTGGGAGTGTGGGTTATTCAGATGCAAAGAAGCAACGAAGATGAGAGGCGTAGCTGCAGCATTATTTGTATTTCTTTAGTTGCATTTGTTCTCTTCATGGGCTTAGGACGCCCCACAAATAAATAAATAAATTAATAAATTAGCAAAACCCTCAAACAAACACCAGGCCTCGCCCCTGTTGTGCAAGCTGCATGCATGCATGCAAGTCGGCTAAATAAAATTTCCCAAACTGCATTTCAGCGCATGCAGTTCATGCATGCATGCATGCATGCATTGTACTCCTGCATGCGTGCATGAATGCATGCATACATATATGCAATATCCTGCTGCATGCATGCATGCATGCATGCATGTATTCTAACCCTGCATGGATGGATGCATGCATTGTACTAGTGCATGCATGCATCCTTGCGTGGGTGCATGCATCCTAATCCTGATTGGGTGCACGCAATCTACTCCTCAGCGCATGCATGCATGCATTGTACTCCTGCATGCATGCATTTATTAATAGATGCATCCATGCATGCATGCATTGTACACACCTGCATGCAGGGATTCTATTCCTGTATGCATGCCTTCTACTCCTGCATGCATGCATGCATGCATTGTACTCCAACATGCATGCATGCATGGCACACCTGCATGCATGCACTGCATTCCTGCATGCATGCATGCATGCATGCACCCATGCATTATACTCCTGCATGCATGCATGCATGCATGCATGCAGGAGTGTAATGAGTAGCTAGAAAGGGATATTTCTGAATGTGGGTATTCCTCTCATTCTCGCCCAGTTGAGTCTTCTGAGGGCTCTGATTTGCAGCGAAGCCCACTCTACAGTTAGTCGTTTTAATCTGCTAACTGAGACTTTTAAGGGCTTGCCGCGGCGCAGCTGTACATCTTCTTCACCTATTACAAACAAAAGGAGCAGCAGCAACAGCAACACCAAGGGATATACAGCAACCGCAGCAGCAGCAGCAGCCAAAGCAGCAGCAGAAGCAGCAGAAGCAGCAAGAGCAGCAGCAGCAGCAGAAGCAGCAAGAGCAGCAGCAGCAGCAGCAGCAGCAGCAGGAGTTACGGTGTGCATGCATACCATATTCATCTAAATGAACGCAGCCCCATTTGGCTGCTTTGTCTGCAATGGTGTCGGTAAGGAGAATTAAGACAGAAGAAGTCGGCAGTTGTAAGAAAATACACAGACCAAACCCGCATATTGTTGCATGCTGCAGCAAACAAAGCAGCAGCAGCACAGGCAGCAGTAGTAAAGGCAGCAGCAGCAAAGGCAGCAGCAGCAGAAGCAGCAGCACCGGAAGCAGCACACACGCAGTCGCGATAACGCCAGCAGCAACAGCAACAACAGGAAAAGCAAAAAGAGCAGCAGCAGCAGCAGCAGTAGCAGCACATGCAGCAGCAGCAGCAAAAGCAGCAAAAGCTACAAAAGCAGCTACAACAACAGCACCCACAGAAATATCTGCATCATCAGCGCAATCAGCAGCAGCAGCAACATCAGCAACATCCGCAGCAACAGCATGAACAGCAACAACACCATCAGCAGCATCTTCAGCAGCAACAGCAACATCAGCAGCAGCAGCAACAACAGCAGCAGCAGTTTACCCTTCTGAGAGCAGAGAAAGGAGTCATATCTTTTTCTAAACAGCTGACGTCAACTTCGCAGCAATCAGCGCCGCAGAGCAAAGCCCCGCAAATTAGACAAATGCATGCAGCAGCAGATACATGCGCCAGCCCCAGAGGTGCCTTCATGCTGCAGATAAACAAATAAAATAAATAAATTAAATAAATAAATATAAATTAAATAAATAAAACAATTAAATAAATGCAAAGGGTATATTAAAACAATAACAGAAGCATCAAACAATTCACCCAAAGATAAACAAACAGAATTCGCATGCAATCCACAGCCTATATATTTATAATATATTATAATATATATATTATATATATTATATATATATTATATGCGCTACAACTACAAGCAAGCGGTAACAACAACATCAGCAGCAAAGCAGCAGCAGCCGAAGCAAGAGCAGCAGCAACAGCAGCAGCAACAGCAGCAGCAGAGTACAAGTAGACTGACTGCACATCAAGGAAGTGGTTGTAGAGTTGCTGATATGATTTAGGAAGGACAGTCAGAGAAGGATAATACAACAAGGCAAACACAGCCAAACTGCTGCTGCTGCTGCTGCTGCTGCTGCTGCTGCGTTGCCAGAGGAGAACGGGTTTTGCTGCTGTGATTTGCAGCAGCTGCAAGAAATCTGCAGGGAGAAGACGGCGCGCCAGAGGCTGAAAGTACAGCGAGTGAGCACGGAAGAGGCTCAGCTGCTGCTGCTGCTGCTGTTGCTGCTGCTGCTGCTGCTGCTGCTGCAGCTGGTCCAGCAGCTGCAGCAGCTGCAAATGAACCCCCTTCTCGCACACCACCACTGGGGAGACGCACGTCAAACTTGTCAGAGAAGGAGGCATCGCAGCCAGTGCATGCACCATCTGCAGCAACAGCAACAGCAGCAACAGCACCAGCAGCTTATGTGCATATAGATAATATATACAGACGCATATATATATATATATTCATATATATATATATATATATATATATATTCATATATATATACATTATGAATAAAAGACTTCCTTGTGTGTACGCACAAATATATTTACTACAAAATTGCAAAATAAAAAGTGTATGCATGTATATATATACATTTCTATACATGTATGTATATATATAAATATATAAATATATATATATATATATATACATATATATATATATATGTATAGAAATAAGGGTTTAGGGTTTGGAAAGGGTTTAGGGTTTAGGGTTTAGGGTTTGGCTTGCCTGGAGCTCATTGAGGACAAATGCAAATGCCTCTGTTTCCTCGTCTTCTCTTTCTTCATCTCCCTCTGCATCATCTTCCTATAGAAGCAGCAGCAGCAGCAGCAGCAGCAGCAGCAGCAGCAGACACAGCAGTAATGCCTCGCCACAGCAGCAGATCAAGCTGCTAATGAAACCAAAGCAGCAACAGCAACAAACACACCCAGAGCAGCAGCACCAAGAAGAGCAGCAGCAGCAGCAGCAGCAAACTCAGCCTCAGCAGCAGCAACACCACCACCAAGAACACGAGCAACAGCAGCAGCAGCATCAGGAGCAGCTACATCAGCAGCGCCAGCAACATTAGCAGCAACAGCAGCAGCAATAGCAACAGCATCAGCAGCATCAACAGTAGCAACATCAACAACATAAACATCATCATCATCACCATCATCATCATCATCATCATCATCATCATCAGCAGCAGCAGCAGCAGCTCACATCTCCAAATAGAAAGCCTTCTAAAGACTGAGGAAGTGGGAGGCCCTCTAAAAGGGTATCGCATTCAGAATCAGGGGAATAAGGGTTTAAAGAACTCAACACTTCATCAAGACCTCCTGCTGCTGCTGCTGCTGCTGCTGCTGCTGCTGGTGCTGGTGCTGCTGGTGCTGCTGCTGAGAGGAAAGAAGAAAACAGCTGAGGAGCAGACAAATCCCCAAAGCCACTCACAGACTCCGCCTCATCAAATGGAAGCTTGCTGCAGCACAAACAAAAACAAAAAAATAACAACGCTGCTGCTGCTGATGCTGCTGCTGATGCTGCTGCTGCTGCTGTTGTTGCTGCTGCTTGTGTTGTTGCTGCTGCTGCTGAAGATGATGATGTTCGTAATCTTAAATTGTTCTATTCTAATTTCAGTGTTTGTTAGCAGTACATCATAATATAAAATATATACATATACATGTATATATATATATACAATATTATATATATACTTATTTATATTTATATTTATATAAAAAGATATGTTCTATGGATGCGTCTGTTAAGATGCATGCATAAAGAAAATATACTTGAAACTCAACAGAGTAATTATGTATATACACTGAATGTATGAAGAGACAAATATATATACATGCGTATAACATATAACGTATATAATAATAAATATATAATACTAAATAATATTTGCATTTATTGATATACACCATATATATAAATATATATGCGTATATACATATATAAATAAATAAATAAATATATATATATATATATACCCATGCATATATATGTACATATATATGAATATATATGCACAGAAATAAATAAATATATATATATATATATTTACATACTTATAAATATAAATATAAATATAAATATACATATAAATATATAAATATATATATATATATAAACTCACTGATGAGGGTTTAGCGCTTTAATAATCAAATGTAATTTTCTTAGCCAAGGAAGAAGACCCAAAGAAACGACTTTAAGCAGCACTCCCCTTCGTTCTTCTTCACTCAGCACGCCTTCTGCTGCTGCTGCTGCTGGTGCTGGTGCTGCTGCTGCAGATGCATCTTCGTTGTCTGCTGCTGTGCCTTGCAGGAAAGGATACGGAGGTGCAACTGCATCCAAGTTAGCTGCAGATACACCTGAGAGAAGCTGCGTAGACACCCCAACTCCTCGCCGCCTATTCGCTGGCCTTCCAGATATACTGGGGTCATCGTGCTGCTGCTGCAGTTGCTGCTGCTGCTGCTGCTGCGCTTCTGATACACGACCCAAGTACGTAGCCACCTGTCGCTCTGGAATGGTGCTGCTGCTGCTTCTGCTGTTTCTGCTTCTGCTGCTGCTGCAACTACTAGAGCTGCTACTGCTACTGCTGCTGTGTGGGGGTGAGTCGCTGTTGCTGCCGCTGCCGCTGCTGCTTCTGCTCCTGCTGCTGCTGCTGCTCATGCAGCAGCCGCCGCAGCTCGTGCAGCGTCCTGTGCTGCTATCAGGTGTACATTGTCTAACATGCAGACAATCTACACCCAAGTGCAGCAAAGAAGGGGGATAAGGCATGCGCCTTCCTAATAAACGGGTATCTTCTGCTGTGTGGGGTTGCTGCTGCTGCTGCTGCTGCTGCTGTCGCCTATAACCTATAGCAGCCAGCACACGGCTGTCTCCTTCTACTGGTAGTCTCTCCATATCTACATTGTGCATTAAACCTCGCATGCGGCAGAATGAGTGCAAGTACTCCTCCCTCCCTGCTGCTGCTGCTGCTGCTGCTGCTGCTGCTGCTGTTCCCCTTCCTGCTGCTGCTGCTGCTGCTGCTGTTGCTGCTGCTGCAGGTGTGGGGCCAGGAGGCTCCGTCTGCGCCCCGCCGTCGCTAGCGAAGCTATCACTCCTTCGTTCAGCTACTCGCTGCCGCTGCTGCTGCTGCTGATGCTGGGGGCTGTGAGGTTCTTCAGCAGCAGAATCGTATGTCCACTGGCTCGTGCTGCTGCTCCTGCTGCGGATCTGTTGGTCCGTTGCGCGTCGCTGCCGTCGCTGCTGCTGCTGCTGCTGCTGCTGCTGCTGCTGCTGCTGAAGTGCTGCTGAAGAAGGCACTTCTCCCCTGTCTTGGCTTCTGCTGCTGCTGCTTGCTGCTTCACTTTCTGCTGCTGCTGCTCTCGCTGCTGCATAGGTGGCTTCCGTGATTTGGGCTCTTGCTGCTGCTACCTCCGGGTCGGGTGCAGCTGTTGTTGCTGCTGCTGTTGCTGCATCGACCGCAGCAGCAGCAGCAGCAGCAGGAGCACCTGTGCTGCGCGCATCTGCAAGGAGTTGTTCTCTCGCCAGCCTCTGCCGTTTTGCTTCAAGACGGTGGCAGCTTGAATCCATTTGCTGCCGCTGTTTGCTGCTGCTGCGCTGCAGCTGCCCTTCGTCTGCTGCAGCAGCAGCAAGGCGTTGTTGCTCGATTGTAGCTAAGTGAGACAAGAACTGCCACAGTGCTTCGTGGGGCTTCTGTGGGGTCGCATGCTGCTGCTGCTGCTGCTGCTGCTGTGGGGTTGCTGCCAGCAGGCGGTGTCTGTCGCTGATCGGGAGACGATCCCACCACTGCCACAAAATAGAAAATACTTCTAGTAAGAAGAAGAGCTGCATATACACCCGAACAGCAGCACGGGTATCTGCTGCTGTCTGTACAGGGTGCAGCAACTGGTTCTCAGTATGCTGCTGCTCTTCGTGCTGCTGCGTCATCAGCAGCTGCTGCTGCTGCCGAGCGATTTGCTGCCGCATCTGCTGCTGATGCTGCTGGTGTCTCCCCAGCTGCTGCTGCCGCTGCTCCCGCTGCATTTCAAAGAGTAGACGAAGCTGCGCTTGTGGTGCTTCCTGTCTCCTGCCGCTGCTGCTGCTGCTGCTGCTGTTGGCAGTTGCTGTTGCGCCTACCGCCGCGGTGGCAGCTGCATGCTCTGCAGCAGCTGCTGCTCGTGCTGCTGCTGCTGTTGCTGTTGCTGCTGTTGCTACTGCTGCTATTGTTGCTGCGGTTGCTGCATCAACGGCTGCGTCGCCCCCAGCAGTGCGTGGCTGCTCCCTTTCTCCCTGCTGCTGCTGCGGTTGCTGCTGCAGCTGCAGCTGTTGCTGTAGCTGCTGCTGCAGCTGTTGCTGCTGCTGTGTTTCCTCTGGGCCCATACGATTGCCTCTTAGTGCTGCTGCGGCACCCGCAGCAACAGCAGCAACAGCAGCAGCAGCTTGCTGCTGGCGGCGATGCATGCGCTGCTGGTAGCGGATGAGCTGTAGGTGCTCTTGCTCCATTTGCTGCTGCTGCGTCTGCAGCAGAATGAGGTACTGGGGCGGCTGCTGCGGCTGCTGCTGCTGGCGCTGCTGCTGCTGCTGCTGCTGCTGCTGCTGTTGGAGTTGATGCTTGTTTGCGTGTTCCTGCAGTTTGCTGCGGCGTGCTGCTGCTGCAGCAACAGCTGCACGCATTTCTTGCTGTATTTGCTTGTCCCCGTCTATTGCTTCTTGATATGCTAAATCTGCATGCAGCCCCAGCAGCGCTCTAACTAAAAGAAATAGGCGAGAAGAAGGCTGCCGCAGTGCTGCTGCTAACGTTGGGTCTACGCTGCAGCAGCGGGAAGGCAGCAGCAAACGCCCCGCTGCTGCTGCAGCTGCTGCTCCTTCTCCTTCTGCCCCTGGTCCTGCTGCTGCTGCTGCTGCTGCAACAGCAGCACTTGCTGCTGCTAGATGATCATTTAAAACGAAGGGATTGCGTGCAGCTTCCTCCGTCCCGCTGCTGTTGCTGTTCCTGCTGCTGCTGCTGCTACTGCTGCTCCTGCTGCGGCTGCCGAAGGGGCTGCAAAGCAGCGGGGTCCCCAGCAGCAGCAGTTGCTCTAAGTCTAGTTTATATAAATCTAAAACACTTATACCGCTATCGTCCACTGGGATCTGCCTCAGCATATCGCTCAGGTGTATATACACCGCATGCAGTGCATGCAAAGCTTCAGGCCGCCATGAAGACCCAGAGACTCCCTGCTGCCGCAACGATAGCTGAAAGCAGCAGCAGCAGCAGCAGCAACAGCACCAACACAAGCAGCAGCAGCATAAGCAACAGCAACAGCAGCAACACAAGCAGCAGAAGCAGCAGAAGATTATTATCATTATTATTATTGCGGCAATGACACTCGCACTGCATGCACTTGAAGAAGGGGAGAGCTGCCGTCAATGCAGCAGCTGCTGCTGCAGCAACAGCAACAGCAGCAGCAACATCAGCAGCAGCAGCAACAACATCACGCCAACGCCAGCAACGCAGAACCAACACGGGCACCAAAGCAACAAGAACAACAGCAGCAACCGCAACACCAGCAGCAGCAACCGCAACACCAGCAGCAGCAACAGCAACAGCAACAGCAGCAACAGCAACAGCAGCAGCAACAGCAGCACGAACCTCAGCAGACTCGACTGTATCCGCAAAGACTTTTGCAAGAACAGCAAGCGGATGGCCGATAACCCAACGGCGCGAGATATTCCACTTCTTAGGAAGCTGCAGCTGCTCTCCTGTTGCTGCTGCTGCTGCTGCTGCCGCTGCTGCTGCTGCTGCTGCGCGGTGGGAGAGACTGCGGAATTCATACTCATCAGGCGGCAGCAGCATCTCAGCAAACCGCTGCTGCTGCAGATAAGATAGCTGCTGATGCTGCAGCATGCTGGCTGCAGTATAAGCAAACGGTCGTCCCCGCTGCTGCTGCTGCTGCTGCTGCTGTGGGGCAACGGTGGCTTCTGCTGCTGCAGCAGTAGGCGAGCTAGCGTCTGCTGCTGCAGGCTGCTGCTCGGTGTTGGAGCTGCTGCTATCGGTGGTGTGGCTGTTAGGTTGCGCGGGCTGTTGTTGAGTCGGTGGTTGTGCTGCTGCAGCAGCTGCTGTTGCTGCTGCAACTGCTGCTGCTGCTGCTTCCCCTGCTGCTGCAGTGGCAGCCATGACTGCTGCTTCGGGCCGCAGCAGCAGCGGAGCTGGGAAGCAAACAGGAGACAGCCGCGTCGCTAGCTTGCATATATTCAGCAGCTCGTTAACAGCAGCAGCAGCAGGCAGAGGGCAAGCAGCAAAGTGAAGCTGCAGCGGCAGCCCCAACTCCTGCTGCAGATACTGCCGCCGCTGCTGCTGCAGCAGCAAACGCGACAGCAGCTGCTGCTTCAAATCCACCCACTTGCACCCTCCTCCGCCTTCTGCTGCTGCTGCTGCTGCTGCTGAGGTGTCCCCAAGCAGCGACGGCGCACCGCGGAGCCCCCAAGCTCCGGGTTGAACGTCGTCTAGATGTGCAGCAGCAGCAGCAGCAGCAGCAGCAGGTGCTGCTGCAGCAGCGGCAGGTGCAGCAGGAAGGGCTCTTGCATGTTGAATGGCACGCTTGAGTTGAATAAGAGCGAGAGAGCTCGGCAGCGAGTCTAGCAGCAGAAGATTAGCAGGCTGGCAGCAATAAGGACAGAGCAGCGGCTGCTCAGCAGCAGCAGCAGCAGCAGCAGCAGCTCTTCCTTGTGTATTCATATACTGCATATAGCACCGCAAATGCATGCGATGCCCGCAGCTCTTCAATGGTAGCCCCTGACTGCTGCAGAAAGGAGACAGAGCAACTGGAACCTTCTCCCCTGTCACTGCCCCTAGCCACTCCAGCACCCTGCTGCTGCTGCTGCTGCTGCTGCTACTGCTGCTGCTGCTGGGGACAGTCCAGGGAGCAGGCAGCAGAAACGGCGGCAGTGTCGCGCGAGGAGCTGCGCATACACCTGAAAGCTGAAAGTGACAGAGAAGCCCCACAGGGTTGAGATCCTCAGACATGGTTGAGATCCTCAGACATGTAGCTGTCTGTACACCGTGCTGCAGCAGCAGCAACAGCAGCAGCAGCAGCTGATGCTGCTGTTGCTGTTGCTGCCGCAGCAGAGCTGCTGCTGCTGTCCTTCGCCACTCCACCTGCCGTACCCTCACCCCCATCCTCCCCTATTCCCATATCTGCTGCTTCAGCAGCAGCAACAGCAGCAGCAGGATCTGCTGCTGCTGCTGCTGCTTCTGGGGGCTGCAGCATAGTGGGTGGCAGCAGGGCTTCATCTTCTAATCTACAAGAGACACATTTGGGTATATCGGAGTCTGCTAGCTGCGTGGCTTCCCTCAATTCGCTGCGGTGTCTGCGCTCAAATGTCTCCTGTCTCCTTTTAAATGCATTTAATACTGCAAGCTGGCGACGCCGCACTTCCTGTACAGACACAAACAATCGTCAGGTGTATGCGCAGCTCAGCTCTATATATATATATATATATATATATATATATGTATATATATACATATTATGTATATATGCATGCAGCAGTGTGT
>NW_013549851.1:21889-32083 GCF_000499425.1 Eimeria acervulina
TATATATATACATATTATGTATATATGCATGCAGCAGTGTGTATACATATATAGTATAAGAGCAGAAGCAGCTGCTGCTGCAGCAGCAGCTGCAGCAGCAGATAATGCAGGAGCTGCAGCAGCAGCTGCTGTTGCAGATAGCAGTGCACAGAACAAATAAACGGCAGCAAATAAAAAGAGATAAATAAAACAAACGAATGAAGATGAACAAAGAGAGAAACAAATAAAGATAAAGATAAGGAAAAGATAAATATATATAAACAAACAGATATAAACAAATACATTGAAGACTCACCTCGCGCCACTCGCTGCCTCGGCCCTCCCCTGCATCTTCCGACACCTGCTGCTGCTGCTGCTGCTGCTCTTGCTGCTGCTGCTGCTGTTGTTGCTGCTGCTGCTGCTGTTTCGTTTCACCTGCTGTGTCAACTGAACTGACAGCAGCAGCAGAAGCAGCTGCTGCTGGTGTTTCTTCTGCTGCTGATTCTTGCTTGCGCCACTCCTCTGCTTCTGCTGCCTCCGCTGCAGTAGCAGCAGCAGACCCCGCAGCAGCAGCAGCAGCAGCAGCTCGCCACGCCTTAAGAGTAGCAGCAATCCGAGGGTCACGCGCAGCAGACTGCAGCACCCAGTCCAGCTGCCGCCAGTGAGGGGCATAGCGAGGGCTCTTCCTCATTCCGTACAGGATCTGCACCGCAGCAGCAGCAGCAGCAGCAGCAAATGCAGCAGCAGCAAATGCAGCAGCAGCAGCAGATGAAACGACCAGCAGATGAGGAGACAGTTCAAGTGCAGCCGCAGCAGCAGACTCAACAGAGGAAACGCAATACGCCAGCACCAAACATACAATCAGTTTCCAGCTAGCTAGCTAGCTAATCTAGCTAGCTAGCTAATCTAGCTAGCTAGCTAATCTAGCTAGCTAGCTAATCTAGCTAGCCACATTGCTAGCTAGCTAGCTAGGAGGCTGACCTGAAGGAGGTTGCAGCGAATGACGAAGGGGAATTCCTGTGGGGCGGTGAAATGCCGACGGAAGAGAGTCTTAGAGTGTTGCTGCTGCTGCTGCTGCTGCTGCTGCTGCTCCCCAGCAGAAGGGTCTCCTCCTGCTGCTGCTGCTGTTCGGTGAGCTCGCGTAGCAGCAGCAGCTCCTGCAGCAACCTGCTGCAGCGACAGCAAAGTCTGCTGCACCTCCCGTGTGCCTGAGAGAGTCATATGAAGAATAAAGGCCCCTGTGTCTTCTCTTGCTGCAGCTCCTGCTGCTGCTGCTGCTGTTGTTGTTGTTGCTGCTGCTGTTTCTGTCGAGGGTGCTGGCCGTGCTGCAGCAGCTGGTTCGGCCGCAGCTGCCTCCTCGCCTTCGCCTGCTGCAGTAGGACCAGCAGGAGCAGCAGCAGCAGCAGCAGCTGCTGCTGCTGCTGCTGCGACGCTGTCCGGGTCAGCCAACCGGGAAAGTGCAGGAGATGAGATCGAGCTGCTGCTGCTGCTGCTGATGCTGCTTCTTCGTGAGACAGAAGCAGTATCTGACCATGATATGCTGTCGCTGCTGCCTTGCTGCTGCTCAGCTGCTGCTGCTGCTGCTCCTGCTTCGCGGTTATCCGTCATTATGCGCAGCTCGCTGCTGCTGTCGCTGCCGCTGCTGCTCATGCTGCTGCTCATGCTACTGCTGCTGCTGCGCTCCCGCCTGCGCCTCTGCTGCTGCTGCTGCTCCTGCTGTTGCTGCCGTTGCTGCTGCTGCTGCGCGCGCCTCCTTCGCTGCAGCTGCTGCTGTTGCTGCTCCAGCTGCCGCACCCCCGTCAAGCCCAGCAGCTGCAGCGTCCGCCGCAGCAGCCTGCTTTGGAGTTCTTCTGGAGGGACTTGCTGCTGCAGACCCGGTGGTGCAGCAGCAGCAGCAGTTGCTGCTGCTGTTGCTGCTGCTGCTGTTACTGCCTGTTGCTGCTGCGGCTCGCTCGCTGCTTCATCTCGCACAAAGATCCGAGTCCATAGCCACTCAGCCTCCGGAACAGCAACATCAGCAGCAGCCGCAGCAGCAGCAGCTTCAGCAGCAGCAGCAGCAGCCGCCGAGGTGTTCGAGCTGTCTGCTGCTGCGCAGAAGTACATTTCCTGCTGCTCCTGTTGTTGCAGCTGCTGCTGCTGCTGCTGCTCCTCTTCTTGCTGCTGCTGGTGAGGAACCTTTGCTGAGTCGCTTTGCATACGGTCCTCGTCTTCCTGCTGCTGCTGCTGCAGCTGCTGCACAACCATCTGCTGCTGTTGCTGCTGCTGCTGCAATCCGCGCACATACCTGTTGTAGGCCTCACTCCCGAGATCAATCGGATCAGGGATGCCTTGCTGCTGCTGCTGCTGCTGCAGCTGCTGCTGTTGTTGCTGCTGCTGCTGTTGCTGTTGCTGCTGCTGCTGCTCCTGCATGCGATCGTGCAGCACCTCCCCTACATCGTTAATAAGAAGAAGAGGTCTCTTAGATTTGTCTCTCGTCTCTTCAGGTATACACTCCAATATGCCTTCTGTTATTTTGCTGCTGAGAGGCCACGCAGTAAATAAACGAAGCCGCCGCCTCAGCCAGCTGGCATAGCGCTCGCCGTCCTGCTGCTGCTGCTGCTGCTGCTGCTGCTGTTGCTGCTGCTGCTGTTGCTGCTCCTGCGTTGCGGCTGGAGAGGCGCCTGAAGGACCATCAAAGGCTGCAGCCTCCATTGGCTCTGGGTAGGCCTCTTGCTCGAGTTGCTGCTGCTGCTGCTGCTGCTGCTGATGCTGCTGGCGATGCTGGTGGTAGTGGTGGTGCTGCTGCAGCCGCTGCTGTTGATGCGCTTGGTGCTGCTGCTGCTGATGGTGCTGCCGCTGCTGCTGGCGGCGCACTTGAGCACCTGCAACCTCCCTACGAGCAAAGGCGAAGGGGTCCCTCGCACGACGTGCTGCAGCAACAGCAGCAGCAGCACTTGCTTGGTGCTGTTGCTGCTGCTGTTGTTGCTGCTGCTGCTGCTGCTGCCTCAGTGAAGCAGCTTTTCTTCTCGTTGTTTTTATAAGGCCTAATATATCCGAGTCTTCCTGCGTAACTTCCAAGAGCATCTCCTTAACGCTTCTGCTGCTGCTGCTGCTATTGCTGCTGCTGCTGCTGCTGCTGCTGCTGCTGTTGGTGCTGGTGTTTGCTGCTGCTGCTTCTGCTGCTTTGCGGAGAGATTGTTCTTCCTCAGGCTTCATCTCCGTCCATGCATGCGTCAAAGTGAAGGAGCGCAGCAGCAAAGACGTTATGCTGCTGCCAGCCCAGCGCGAGACATTAAGAAAGTCAGTATGCTGCAGCAGCACACTTAACAAACCCAAGTCTTCTGCTGCTGCAACTGCACGGGACACTGTCTCTTCATCCACGCTGCTGCTGCTCTTGCTGCTGCTGCTGCTGCTGCTGCTGCTGCTGCTGTTGCTGCTGTTGGGTGGTGTTGCTGCTGCAGCAAGTGTGCGAGCAATATGTGGATTTAGACGTAGGAAGGCTGCGAGTGCGTCTTGCTGCTGCTGCTGCTGCTGCAGATGCTGCAGCTCATTGGGCGGTAGCTGCTGCTGCGCTTGAGCCTCTAAAGCCATGAGCCTTAGGAGTAGAGAGAGGGTTAAGTATAGATATCTAGAGTCTTGCAGCTGCAGCAGGAGCTGCTGCAGCAGGAGTAGCATGACAACAGCTCGAGCAGCACTTCCAGCAGCAAATCTGAAGAACCCTTGTCTATAAACAGGTGGTATAGGCGGAGACAGCGGAGCAGGGGGCAGCCATTGCTGCAGCAAACCTTTATTCGCCTTTAATGCAGCAGCAAACTCTTCTTCTAATACTTCAAACTCAACCCAAGAGAAAACAGCACAATGAGGATCGTAGTGCCTCCACTCCTTTGACAGCAGCACAAACTGTCCAGGGGTTAACTCCCGTGCTGCACTGTAGCTGCTAATCTGCACAGACAAACAAAACAAATAATATCAATATATACGATTAGTCTATTACATTCGCATATCAAACAATTGCTACACATCAAGGCTTCATACTTATCAAGTAATAAACACATGCATATAATATATATATATATATATATATATTGCTGTGCTGCTGTTGCTGCTGTGTTGCTGCAGTGGTGCTATTGCAGTGCAGCAGCAGCAGCAGCAGCAGCAGTAGATGCAGCAGATGCAGCAGCAGCAGGTGCAGCAGATATTAGTAGTTTACCTCTGCGAGAACAGAGTCGATGAGTTGTGTTTGCTGCTGCTGCTGTTTATAAGGCCAGCAGATGATATCCTGCAGCGCGCTATGCGTCTGAGGCCCCTTCATAAGTTGGTGCCGCAGCAAGCTTCGTAAGACATCTACTTCAGATTGAAATAAAGAATTCATAGGCTGCAGCAGCTGCAGCAGCAGCAGCACAAACCCATGCATGTGCTGTAGGATGTATTCTGATACCTCCTCTGTATGCACCTCTAACGTCCTCTTGCTGCTGCTGCTGCTGCTGCTGCTTCTGCTGCTGCTGCTGCTGCAGAGGTATGTATCTGTGGGAGGCTCAGCGATGCTGCTGCGGCGTCCTGCTGCAAACACCACTGATAAATCTAAAGGCAGCTCCGACCTGAATACAGCAGCAGCAACAGCAGCAAAAGCAACAACAACAAGAGCAGCAGCAGCATTAGCAGCAAAAGCACAGAAACAGCATCATTAGCATCTTTATTAGTAATAATAATAAAAATATTATTAATATTATTATTATTCTTATATTATTATTATTATTATAAAGAAAACAAAGACTAGCACAACTCCTCGTAAGCATATGAAGCTTTGTATACATATTTAATAATTAATTATAAATATATAATAATAATAAATTAGTTTTGTAAACCATAATATAAAATATTTATTAATTATTTATGAATATATATTAATAATTAATAATTATTATGAATAATATAATAAAGTTTTTAGTAATTATATATACAAATACAAAACAAGACTGAATAATAATAATAATACGCCTAAAACAAACAATTCTACTAAATAATAATAGTTGAAACTATTAAACAAATAAATAAATAAATAAATATATAAATAAATATACAAACAAATATATAAACAAATATATAAATAAATATATATATATATATTTATATAAATAACAACACCGAATAATAATAATCTTAAAGCAACAATTGTAAGAAAGACAAATAATAATAATAATAATAAAAATAATAATACTAATAAAAATAATAATAATAAAAATAATAACACTAATAAAAATAATAATAATAATAACAATAAAAATAATACTGTCTTCTTACCTCAGCAGCAGCAGCAGCAAAGAAAGCGAAGGAGGCAAAGAGCAGAGCAGCAGCCTCAGCGATTTCATATCAACGTCGAAGGTAACGGACTGATAGAAAGCTCGTCTATAGCATAGACATTCTTGATAAAACGATGTCCTGACAGCAATAAATATACATTAAATAATTATATTTATTTATTCATTTATTTATTTATTTATTTATATATTTATATTTATATCATGTTTAATAATATATCATCCGTTTAAAAATTTAAAAAAAAAAAGCAGCAGCAGCAGCAGCAGCAACAGCAGCAGCAGCATTAGCCGAATCAGCAGCATTCGTAACAGCAGCAGCAGCATTCATTAGCTGCAGCCTCAGCAGCAGAAGCAGCATTAGCAGCACAGACAACATTAGCAGAAGCAGCAATAGCAGCACCAGCTTTAGCATTAGCAGCAGCAGTATTAGCAGCAGCAGCAGCAGAAGCAGCATTGCCAGAACCAGCAGGAGCATTAGCAGCAGCAGCACTAGCAGCAGCAGCACTAGCAGCAGCAGCATTAGCAGCACTATTAGCAGCAGCAGGAGCATTAGCAGCACCATTAGCAGCAGCAGTATTAGCAGCGCCAGCAGCATTAGCAGCAGCAGCAGCATTAGCAGCAGCAGCTTTAGCAGCAGCAGCAGCATTAGCAGCAGCATTAACAGCAGCAGCAACATTAGCAGCAGCAGCAGCATTAGCAGCACCAGCTTTAGCAGCAGCAGCGGCATTAGCATTAACAGCAGCAGCAACATTAGCCGCAGCAGCAGCATTTGCAGCACCAGCTTTAGCAGCAGCAGCAGCATTAACATTAGCAGCAGCAGCAGCAGCAGCAGCAGCAGCATTAGCAGCAGCAGCAGCAGCAGGTTACCCATTTCGTCTCCAGATGCCGTTAGCCGTTTGATGATAGACAGTCAGTGCACGGAGAGGGCGCGAAGAAAGATGAAGGATATCAGTCGCTGTCAGACCCAACAACCCGTACAACACCTCCAGCAAAGGATCTACATGCTCCTGCTGCTGCTGCTGCTGCTGCTGCTCCTGCTCCTGCTGGTTTTGCTGCTGCTGCTGATAGTAGTGTTGCTGCTGGTGTTGCTGCTGCTGCTGGTTGTGCTGCTGTTCATAAGGGTACGGATATTGCGGTTGATTTGGGAAGTGGATCTTATACTGCTGCTGCTGCTGCTGCTGCTGCTGTTGCAGCAGCTGCCGCTGCTGCTGCTGGCGCAGCTGGTGCAGCCTCTGGAGTCTGCGTGCATTTGCTTCTTCTCGTTGCGGATGAACAATAAGAGCAGTAAGAAGAGAAAAGTACAGGCGGTGTAGAGGGAGGTAAAGAGAGACTGGATGTACACTGCAAAAGTAGTCATCAGAGCGACCTCCAGGCAACTCTGCAGCAGCAACAGCAACAGCAACAGCAACCACAGCAAAAAGATGTAGCAGCAGAAAGTAGCAGCAGCAGCACAAAGCAGCAGCAAAAGAAAGTCGCAGCATCAAAAGAAAGTTGCAGCAGCAACGGAAAATAGCAGCAGCAGCAGCAGAAAGTAGCAGCAGCAGCAGAAAGGAGCAGCAGGATGGTATTAGCAACCCCTGTTTAACAGCAGCAACAGCAGCAGCAGGATCCCCAGCAACAGCATGAGCACCAACAGCAGCAGCAGCAAAAGCAGCAGCAGCAACAGCACCACCATCAACAGCAGCAGCAGCAAAAGCACCCCAAAAGCAGCAAAAGCAGCAACAGCAGCAAAAGCAGCAACAGCAGCAGCATCACCAGCAACAGCAGCAGCAGCAGCAGCAAGAGGAGCAGCATCACCAGCAACAGCAGCAGCAGTAGCAGCAAGAGGAGCAGCAGATCTCACTGAAGGGTCGCAGCAAGAGAGCATGATTATTATGATGTCTTTGCTGCAACTGAAAGAGTACGCTATGAATGCCTTGCTGCGTTCTGATGATATTAAAAATATTAAAATCTTTTCTTTCTTTTTCATTAGCAGCAACCAACCAGAACCTCAGGCGTCTATCAACAGCTTTAAATATACAATATGCTGCTCTCCAGGGTAAAGACAGCAGCAAATCAGCGAAGATTGCTGTACTCTGTCCTAGATCAATAGATAAGCATACACCTGAAGACCACAAGGCTTCATCTTCAAACTCAATATGCATATATTCTTCTCTTTGTCTCTCATTGCAGTATTCTCCTAACATAAACAAAGCAAGGAAACCACCGGATAGCAGCATGCGCACTCGAGAAGGTGAGCCGCGCATGTCTGCAGCAAACAGAACACAAAAATAAATCAAATAATTAAATAAATAAATAAATATAAATAAATAAATATATATATATATATATATATGTGTGTGTATGTATGTAGATTGAGACAAATAAACATATTATTAATGCGTATATACATGGATGAAAAGAAAAACAGCAGCAGCAGCACAATCAGCAGCAGCAGCAGCAGAATTAGCAGCAGCAGCAGAATCAACAACACAAGAATCAGCAGTAGAATCCGAAGAAGCAGCACAATCAGCAGCAGCAGCAGCAACACAATCAGGAGCAGCAGCAGAATCAGAAGGAGCACACTCAGAAACAGCAGCAGAAGGAGCAGCAGCACAATCAGCAGCAGCAGCACAATCAGCAGCAGCAGCACAATCAGCAGCAGCAGCACAATCAGCAGCAGCAGCAGCAGCAGCAGGCGTAGGAGGGGCTGGTAGATGCTTACATTGAGCAAGTATGTCCTTCTCTGCAAGCAGATATCGAATATCATTAAGAGAAGTAATATAGCTTCTTTGCTTTAACAGAGGATGTTGAATATTAATACAAAACGGAGGAAGGCCTTCAAATGAAACGGCTTGAAGCAGCAGCTGCTTGCTGGCGAACAAATTAGGTAGCAGCATATTTGTCTGCAGCAGCTGCTGCAGCAGCAAACGAATGCTCAAAACCTGCACTGTTACACGCTCTAATGCGGCGTCTTGCACTAGTACCAGGTGTACATACAGCTGCATAAATACAACAGCAAATCTTTCTTTTGTTTCTTCATCAAACATCAGTGCCAGCCAGAGACGCGTTAGAGATCCGTGTGCTGCTTTTGCTGCTGCATGCCCCCAAGAAAGCAGCACTGCGCAAGCAGAAGCAGAGTACTTGCTGCTGCTGCTGCTGCTGCTGCTGATGCTACTGATGCTACTGTTGTTGCGGCTGCTGCTCGGCATCAGGCTCCAACTGCTGCTGTCAAACGAACCGTCAACAGGCCTGCTGCTGCTGCTGCTGCTGCTGTTGTCGTTGTTGCTGCTGTTGCTATTGCTGTTGCGGCGGCTACCGTTGTACAGCAACCTGTCCCGGAAACTGAGCCCGCTGGAGTTGCTGCTGCTGGTGTTGCTGCTGCTGCTGCTGCTGCTGTTGCTGCTGCTGCTGCTGCTGCTGAAGGAAGATCTGCGTCTGGCTGTCAATGCAGATTCTCTCCAGTATAAATCCATAAGAAGCTCTACTTGCTGACGGCTGAGGTCTTGTGTTGCTGAATTTGCTGCTGCTGCTGCTGCAGCAGCAGCAGCAGCAGCAGCAGCCTCTGCCGGTGAAGGCACGTAGGTGTATGGACCGTAGCTGGTGGTGCCAGCAGCAGCAGCAGCAGCCGCAGCAGCAGCAGCAGCAGTAGCAGGAGAGGGCTGTCTTAGAGGCTCTTCATCAGAAGCAACACTAGCAGCAACATCAAAGAAGCGAGCAGCAGGGGGCGGCTGATAATGATGTTTCTTTAACTTCTTCTGTATATACAGCGGAGTATCGGGGCCTCGCAAACCTAAAAGAAAGCCGAAATCAATATTTTTACCTTCTTCTGCACACTCCCAGTCTTGATCATCGTCAAACTCTCCCCCAGTCACTGCTGCTGCTGCTGCTGCTGCTGCTGGTGATCCTGCTGCTGCTGCTGCTGCTGGTGCTGGTGCTGGTGATCCTGCTGTTGCTGCTGCTGCTGGTGATCCTGCTGCTGGTGCTGATCCTCCTGCTGCTGTTGATCCTGCTGCTGCTGCTGCTGCAGTTGTTGCTGCGGATGTTGATGGTGCAGCTGCTGTTGTTGCTGGATTTGCTGCTGCTGCATTGATGTGCAGCAAGGGGTTGAATACAAATGTATTATTTTCGTCTTGCTGAGGATTAATAAATTTAAATAAACTTTTGCTGCATAGACACCAGAGACCCTCATATAAACAAAAGCAAGGAAGAACAGACAGCCGCTCTTGTGCTGTTAATTGCATATTGCTGAATTCATCGAAACTCCATCGGAGCTCTTCTTCATCTTCTGCTGCTGCTTCTGCTGCTGCTGCTGCTGCTGCTGCAGGACCACCAGCAGCAGCAGCAGGAGCAGGAGCAGCAGCAGCAGCAGCAGGAAGTGGTGTCCCTAATAACGGCTCTAAGAAAGCACTTCCGCAGCAACGACGAGTAATGTCTTGACCTTCAAGAAGATTTTTAATAGCATTTGAAAGAGAAACAAATGCAGAAAAATCTTTATTATGCATGAGAGAAACAAGATATCTAGCAGCTAATCTGAGTACTAATAAGAGCAGCACTTGCTGCTGCGGCTGAAGCACCTGCTGCTGCTGCTGCTCCTGCTGCTGCTGCTGCTCCTTTCCTGAATGATATCTACAAAAACCTGAAGGGGCCCAAGCGCTGCTGTCTCCGCAATCGCAGCAGCCTCCGCATGTTGAACGATACATAAAATAGCTGTGGTCTTCATGATGCCCAGCCTATATATATAATATATATATAAACACACATAAAACAAATCTTATTCAAAGTCTTTATTTACTTACTTCATTCGTTTTATTTATCTTATACAAGTTATTTACTTCTAATTTAATTAACTAATTTAGCTGTTTGTTTGCTTTGCTCTGTATCATTGCATCAATATATATATATATATATATATATATATATAATTGAATATATACAC
>NW_013549850.1:0-8594 GCF_000499425.1 Eimeria acervulina
ATGTATATATATATATATATATATATATATAAGCAGCATCTGTCTGTACACCCTAAGAGGGTTAGAGCAACATATGCATATACACCTGGAGCTGCATATACACCTGAAATATGTTTGGGTATTGTTTGTTGGTTTGCAGGGGTCTACAGCTTCAGCATTGAAAGCTATAGATGTTAGTATAGCACAGGGTGCGTCAGTGCTGCTGAATGCTTTCAGCAGCAGCAGCAGCAGCAAAGCTCTACTGCGAGCGTTGTCTTTTGCTGCGAAAGCAAATGGAGGGAGAGGAACGCTTATTATAAATGCAGCAGGAAATGATGCAGAAGACCTCAGTATACACCCCAGATACCCTGCATCCTTCGATATCCCAAACGTTATCAAGTCAGAAACAGAAATACAATCGTGCAGCCTCCTGCTGCTGCTGCTGCTGCTGCTGCTGCTGCTGGTCCTGCTGATCCTGCTGCTGTTTCTGCTGCTGCTGATCCTGCTGCTGGTTCTGTTAGGATGCTGGTGGTTTTAGTGTTGCTTCTGCTGCTGCTGCTGTTGCTGTAATGCTGTTAGTGCTTCTTCTTCTTCCTGTATATGCTTCATGTTTTGCTGCTGCTGCTTTGCTGCTGCTGTGTTTGCTGCAGCGTGGCTGCTGCTGCTCCTAGCGGTTCGCTTGCAGACTTCAGCAACTACGGGCTGCCTGTACACCTCGCAGCTCCTGGAGACAAAATTTTCTCTACTGATTCTCCAGATGGTTATACTTACAGATCCACCACCTCTGCTGCAGCAGCATTTGTCTCGGGTGCGTCTTAGTCTGGAGATAGCTAGCTAGCTAGCTAGCTAGCTAGCTAGATAGCTAGCGAAATAGCTAGCTAGCTGGATAGCTAGCTGATTAGGTAGCTAGCTTGCTAGCTAACGGAATAGGTAGCTAGCTAGATAGCTAGCGGAATAGCTAGCTATTTATCTAGGTAGCCAGCTAGCCAAATAGCTAGCTGGTTTGTTAGGTGGGCAGCTTGGGTAATAGCTAGCTAGATAGCTAGCTGGGTAGCTAGCTGGGTAGCTAGCTGCGTAGCTAGCTGGGTACAGCTAAACCCTAACCCGTAAACCCTGAACCCTAAACCCTAGACGCTCTCTTCTGAAGATGGAGCTGGTAGGAGTATAAGCATGCTGTTGTTGCTGTTGCTGTTGCTGCTGCTGCTGCTGCTGCAGGCGCTGCTGCTCTGGTGTACAGTTGGTTCGCTGCTGAGGGCAGCAGCACAACAGCAGCAGAAGTGAAGGAGATACTGAGGGTTTCTGCTGCAGCAGCAGAAACACTGAAAGACAAAGTTGAGTGGGGAGCGCAAGTCGATGCAGAAGCTGCCATCCAGGTAAATTGCTGCTGCTGCTGCTGCTGCTGCTGTGCTGCTGCTGCTGTTCTGCTGCTGCTATTGCTGCTGTTGATGTTGTTGCTGCTGCTGTTGTTGCTGCTGCTGTTTTGCTGCTGTTGGTGCATTGCCGCTGCTATGCCTCTGCCGCGAGTCTGTTTCTGTTGCTTCTGTGCAGCAGCAGCAGCAGCAGCAGCAGCAGGTGCTGCTGCTGCTGCTGCTGCTGCTGTTGCAGTTTTGCTGCCTTTTATGACAATAAGTTTGTGACTGTAAAGCTGCTGCTTTTGTTTAACTGTACAATCACCGAAATGTTTATAATTATATATTATATATATATTATATATATACATACATACATACATAGATTTATAGACATATATATATAATATAAATTATTTTTATTTTATTTTTGCGGATTTGTTTAGGTAGCACAGTTAGGAGGCATGTGGGTGCAGATTGACTGCAAAGATAAACACTTTTCTCTCCCACCAGGAGGAACGCGCGTTGTTACGGTGTATGTACAGCCTTTCTTGTCTGGAGAGTTCAAGTAAACCCTAAACCCTAAACCCTAAACCCTAAACCCTAAATCCTGATAATGTCTAAACCATGCTTTGCTACGTAGTACGCATGCTTGTTAAGGGTTTTATCTGTTGCTGAGGGGGCTGAGGGCGGGATAACCGTGTAGGGTTTAGGGTCTAGGGTATAGGGTTTAGGGTTTAGGGTTTAGTTATGGTGTATGGATACAGAGCTCAGCTGGATGTGCAACTACTTTCTGAAGAAGGAGAGCCTTTAAATGCAAGCTCAGTGCCTATACACCTCAGCAGCAATAAATATATATCTACAGAGACACGAGAACAAAACGATAAACTAACTTCAGAAGCAGCAAATGCATATGAAGATTATTTAATTGAACAGTTCGCCAGGACCCGAACAAACCCTCAACTTGCATGCAGAACACAAAAACATTTCCTCCAAACCCTCGCTGCTGAAACTCATGAAGAAGGTAAACCCTAAAACAATTATTTATATATCTATAAAAACATATATAAATATAAATATATATATATATATATATATATATTAATATATTTATACATATATAAAAACATATATGTAGATAAATATATATATATATATATATATATTTATATATTTGTATATTTATTAATAATCTATTTATTTACATGTACATATTCCTATATATACGTAAATATGTATATACATCCACATATATACATATATATATATATATATGTATTTATACATATATATAATATGCATGTAAATATATATATATATATATATATATATATTTACGGTGTTGCATGCGCTGGTTTGTTTAAACATTGTTCAGAAAAATCAGAGTCTACAGGCAAAGAAGAACAAGGGACAATGATGAATGCAGTTCTTTTAGGAGGAGCAGGAATTACTTTATTAGGCATTGCTGGGGCTTTATACTTCGTCCGCTCCAATATGTAAACCCTAAACCCTAAACCCTAAACCCTAAACCCTAAACCCTAAACCCTAGATTTAGGCAAGAATTACTTTATTAGGCATCATGGCTGGGGTTTTATAATACTTCGTCCGTTCCAATATGTAAACCCTAAACCCTAAACCCTAAACCCTAAACCCTAGATTTAGGCTGGAATTACTTTTTTAATTAGGCATTGCACGAGTTTGCTGCAAGTGCTGCTGCTACTGCAGGAAGTCCTACTGCTGCTGCTGCTGCTGCAGGAAGTTCTGCTGCTGCTGCTGCAGCTGCAGCAAGTGCTGCTGCAGCTGATATTGCTGTTGCTGCTGTTGCGTTTAATTGCACAGGCGAAATGCAGCAGAAGACCAAATAAATAAAACTTATGAAGAAGCTCTCAAGTCCGGAGTAGATGAAGATGAAGATGATGAAGATAATGAAGATGAAGAAAGAAGAGAGAGAGAGAGAGAGAGTGAAGCACCTGTAGACTCATCCGAAGATGAATCTTATGAGTAACTCAAGACTCGCAGTGGCTCAAACCCTAAACCCTAAACCCTAAACCCTAAGCTCTAAACTCTAAACTCTAAACTCTACCCTCGAAATGAGACTTAACCTCGTTCGTCTACCTACCTAGCAAGACCTATCAAACACTTCCACGCAGCGCACTCAACTCCCCCTAAACCCTAAACCCTAAACCCTAAACCCTAAACCCTAAACCCTAAGAGCCACAGTCGTGGTTATCCAAACCAACAGCTGCAGAGGCCTTTCCCTGAGCCTCTCAGCAACTGCAGCGCACCAACCCTCTCCCTACAGATCTGTAGCTAGCTATCTAGCTATCTGGCTAGCTAGCTGTATAGCTTTAGCTAGCTAGCTAGCTAGCTACTACGTACACTCACATACGCATGCGTGGCCACCCTACTCCATAGCCTATCCACTCCAAAGAAGAGTAAACAATCGACAGTCAGAACCCCCAAAGTTGGCTGGCTAGCTAGCTAGCTAGCTAGCCAATTAGCTAGCTAGCTATCTAGCTAGCTAGCTACAAAACCTACATAAGGCACCCGCAGTGTGGCCTCTGTTCAGCAGCTAACAAAGGCTCCACGAGGCTACGGGAGCCCTCCCGCTCGCTAGCCAGCTAGCTAGCTAGGCATCTAGCTAGCTCGCTAGCTAGCCACCTAACTGGCCACCCAGCTAGCTCTACCTACAGCCATCTGGCTAGCTGGGCAGTTAGCTAGCCAGCTAGCTCGCTCGGTAGCTAGCTAGCTAGCCATCCAGCTAACTAGCTGGCCATCCAGCTAGCTAGCTAGCCGCATAGCCAGCTAGCCAAATAGCTAGCTAGCCAAATAGCTAGCTAGCTAGCTAGCTAGCACTGACTGATGGGTATGGGCTTTTTTGGTGGAGGCGGTCTGCTCCAGTCTCGGGAGTTCGTCGGCCTCTTCTGCTTTGTGCAGTCGCCTCGCAAAGGTATTCCCATACGAGAGAACACTGCAAACATAAACCCTAAACCCTAAACCCTAAACCCTTAAACTTTAAACCCCACAGTCCACACTTCCGGGAACCACATCACTTCTCCTCCCAACAACAAAAAATTGAGTTTAAAGCCTAGATTTGCATTCGTGCGGTTTAGGGTTTTATGAAGTTGTTAGGATCTAGGGTTTAGGGTTTCGGTTAGATCTTCTCATTAAGGTTTAGGGTTTAGCTAAAGGGTTTCGGGTCTAGCAACGCCTTCGACTGCATGAGGGTTTATGGTTTATGCAGGTTAGTGTTTAGGGTTTATGCGGGTTAGGGTTTAGGGCTTATGCGGATTAGGGTTTCGGATGTAAGCCTACTGGGGTTTAGGGTTTAGGGTTTTAGGGTTTAGGAGTTTAGGAGCATTTAGGGTTTAGGGTTTAGCTGAAACGGCTGAGGGTTTTAAGCTTTAAAAAGCGCTTTAAGGGTTTAGCATTTCTAGGGTTTAGGATTGAAAAAGCGTTGTTTCTATAGCTTAGGGTTTAGAGTTTCTCGGGTTTAGGGTTTGTAGGGTTTAGGGTTTCTAGGGTTTAGGGTTTAGGGTTTACCTGAGACGACGGTGGCCCATGCGTCTGGGGTGAAGTTGTTTTGTTTTTTAAGCGAAATAACCCCAATATGTTGAAGCAGCTCTGGTGCTTCAATAGAAAGTCTATCACAAGCTTTTAATAGAAGAGTAATATCATTAGGGTTTAGGGTTTTGAGGGTTTCTCTATTGTTCATACCCGCAGCAAGAGCTGAGTTATCTGTACAGCTCAGCAGCTGCTGCACAATACAACGTGTAAAATGTCTATCTTCAGTTGTAATATTAATTCCGCCTTTACTATCTGCTTCAGCTTGCATGCATCTAGTATAGTTGCTTAGGGTTTTAACAAGGGTTTTAGGGTTTAGGGTTTGCAGAAACCCTAGCAAACAACCCCCTAATACTCTAACCTTCTCCATTCTAATTACAGAAGACAAGGCGCATGCACCTAACAAATCTGTCAAGTACTCTGCACCTATATCTGCTTCACAAACCCTTAGTTGCTGCTGCTGCTGCTGCTCTAGCTGCTTCAGCTGCGGCTGCAGCACCAAACGCATGCGCTGCAAAAAATCTCCAAACCTACAAACCACAAACCACAAACCCTAAACCCTAAACCCTAAACCCTAACCCTAAACCCTAAACCCACACAAACCACAAGGATAACAACGCTGTAACGCCATGATAAGGACCCTAAACCCTAAACCCTAAACCCTAAACCCTCAGAAAAGAAACAACCTCATAACGACGCCCTAACACAATGAGACTAACCCTAAACCCTAAACCCTAAACCCTAGATCCAAAAACTTGAACCCTAAACCCTTACTCAAACCCTAGACCCTAAACCCTAATAATGACGAAAATCACCTCCATATATACCCTAAACCCTAAACCCTCAGAAATGAACAGCATACCCCAGATGCAACTTGCGGGCGTTTCCGTAAAACATCCCTGCAAACCCTAAACCCTAAACCCTAAACCCTAAACCCTAAACCCTAAACCCTCACCGATCATCGAATTGATAATCCAAGAAGGGGACATCCGTATTTGCAGTGATAGACGTTGGTGTCTTTGAAGCTTTTTGAAGTTGTTTGTGCTGCTGCTGCTGCTGCAGCTGCTGCTTAAACTCCCTGCTGCCACAGATAGCGAGACGAAGAGCAGCAGCAGCAACAACACGAGGAGAAGTGAAGGGCCTCGACAAAATTGACGAACAGAGGTTCTTGCAGTCTTCGTAATCTTTACAAAACTCTAGCTGCTGCAGCAGCTGCGCGTCTTCTCCTCCTGCTGCTGCTTCACCTGCAGCTGCAGCAGCAGGTGAAGCAGCAGCAGAGCCACCCTGCTGCCCCTGCTGCAGCTGCTGCTGCAGCAGCGTAAAGTACGCCAACTCACGCAGCGGATCTGAACCCTCACTCCCCTGCTGCTGCTGCTGCTGCTGCTGCTGCAGGCTGGTAGCTGCAGCAGCAGTAGCAACGTGAGGCGGAGGGGGAGGCCTAACAGCAGGGAAAGGAGGAGGTGGCGGCGTTGCTGTTGCTGCAACAGCAATTGTTGCTGCTGCTGCTGCAGCCGCTGCTGCGATGTGCGGAGGGGGTGGAGGAGGCACGCCAGCAGCAGCAGCAGCAGCAGCAGCAGCAGCAGCAGGAGGCGGAGGCGGTACAAATGGAGGAGGATAAAAAACAGCAGCAGCAGCAGCAGGAGGAGGGGGAGGAGGAGGAGGAGCTACCTGACGAACTGCTGGGGGCCCTCTTTGCTTCCTTGAAACTTTGCGCTGCTTCGTTTTTGCTGCTGGTGATTTTGCTGCACCTGCTGCTGCAGCTTTTGTTGTTGCTTCTGCTGCTGCTCCTGTTGCTGGTGATTGTCCTGCTGCTGCTGCTTCGGCGGCTGGTGATTCTGCTGCTGCTGCTGCTGAGGCCGGTGCCTCACCTGAAGCAGGCGCATGCTCTGTTTCTGCTGCTGCTGTTGCTGCTGCTGCTGCAGTCGCGGTTGCTGCTCCCGCAGCATCAGATGGGTTGTCGCTACCCTCTTCTGATTCTTCTTCCTCGCTCTGCTGACCCTGCTGTCGTTCTAGCTGCTGCTGCTGCTGTTCTTGCTGCTGCTGCAGCTTTTGCTGCTGCTGCTGCTGCTCTTCGCAGGGTACCCCCTCCGAGCATTCTTCTGTTTCTTTTCCTCCCATGTTCTGTCGATTGCTGCAAAAAGTCTCGTCTTTAAATCTACTGCAGATTGAGGTGTATATACACCCGAAACTCCTAACCCTCTACGCACGCGCTGCAGGCATAGCAGCAGCAGCAGCAGCAGCAGCAGCACAAACGCTGCTTGCGCCTGTTGAGGGTTGAGCGGTGGGTTATTCACTTGAATTAAAAACAAAAAAGACAGAGGAATAAACAAATAAATAAACAAATTAAATAAAACAAAAATTCTTCTTAACCGAGAAAAATATATCCACTAGCAGCAGCAGCAGCAGCAGCAGCAGCTGCTGCTGCTGCTGCTGCTGCTGCACGCCCCTGGAAGCTTGACTGCATGCATGCATACATTTTAAGGGTTATTTGATTTGTTAAGGAAAAAATAAATTATTATTTTTTTATTTCTCAAAATTAATTGCTGTTTTTCTCTATTTATATCTAAAATTATATCTTAGGTTCTATCGCTACGCTCTGAGGTGTACAGACACCGCAAGTTTTTCTTCTTCTCTCTCTTCCCTTTGTTTTTTTCTTTTCTTTATTCATTTTAATATATTTATTTGTTTATTTTTCTCTCTTTTTTTCTTCTCTAATTTCAAATGACTGCTGCAACACTCGGAGCTCCGTAAACATCGCTAAAACCGCAGAGTCTGCAGCAAACCCTAAACCCTAAACCCTAAACCCTAAACCCTAAACCCTGAACGCACACAAAGTATGCAGGGCAGCAAAAGAGAGGTACCCCCTCCAGATGCTCAGGGGGGCCCCCAGGGGGCCCCCGAGGGCCTCGCAAGGCGGCGCAGGGTTCAATTTGCTGCAGAGCCTGCAATTCATGAAGCAGCAGCAGCAGCAGATGAATACGAAGACGATTCTCCAGCAGCAACAGCAGCAGCTGCTGCAGCTGCAGCAGCAGCAGCAGGCGAAGATGAACCCTCGTTGGCGGATATCCTTGATGCAAAGTACTCAAAGACGAAGGTAAGGGTTTAGGGTTTAGGGTTTTAGGGTTTAGGGTTTAGGGTGTATATGTACAGCACATGTCTTGAATGTATGGATGACGTTAATTGCATAAATAAATTTAGCATAAAGTATATATCTTGAAATCTTTTTTTTCTTCTTTTTGTCAGTAAATATTTATTTATTCTTCTTTATTCTTCTTTAACTTTATCTCAAACAGGTTGAAGACATCCGCAGACAAAAGAAATTAATGTTAAAAGGAGCTTCGCGTTTAGGGTTAGGGCCCCTTGCTTTAGACTTTGCTACGTCGAACTGTGCAGCAGCAGCAGCAGCAGCAGGAGAAGACGATCCAAACCAAGTGAGGGGTTTTAATTAATTAATTTATTTGTTTTAAATGTTTATCTGTCTCATTATATGTCTACTCTCTTTTCTTTTATCTGTATCTTTGTCTGTCTTCTCTCTTTTCTTTTTATCTGTCTCTTTATCTGTCTTTCTTTGTCTCTCTTTCTCTCCCTCTGTCTCTTTCTTTAGGGTTTTCTTTATATATATATATATATATATATATATATATATATCTTTATCTCTGTTTCTTTATCTATCTATATATATATATATATATATATATATAT
>NW_013549850.1:8694-26870 GCF_000499425.1 Eimeria acervulina
CTTTATCTATCTATATATATATATATATATATATATATATATCTTTCTTTGTGTTCCTGTCTTTGTTTGTTTTTATCTCTTTCTTTATTTCTTTATTTCTTTTCTTTCTTCGTCTCTTTATTTTTCTTGCTTTCTTTGTCTATCTGTCTTTATCTGTTTTTGTCTGTCTCTTAATTTATCTCTGTCTGCATCTTTATCTATATCTCTGTCTCTTTCTCTTCTTTCTCTCTTTCTGGCTTCTCGTCTCTCTCTGTTTTATTCTTGTTTATTTATCTATTTAAAAGAGAGCCTTCTGCATGACGCTCCTAAGGGTTTAGGGTTTAGGGTTTAGGGTTTAGGGTTTAGGGTTTAGGGTTTGGCGTAGTTCGAATTGCTGTTCCCTTGGACCAACAGAGTTCTATCACCTCAATTTCCTTCCTGTTTCGTCTTTAGGGTTCAGGGTTTATGTTTTAGGGTTTAGGGTTTAGGGTTTAGGGTTTAGGGTTTAGGGTTTATGAATGAAGGCGGACGCTGGCGACGTACCTTTAGAGCCTTTTAATATGCGTCAAGAAATGCAAGAAGGAGTGTTTGATGAAGAAGGTAATTATTTACTTCGCAGACGAACAAATGAAAGAGTTGAAGACCCCTGGCTAAACTCTCTTGATCAAGAAGGCATCAAAGTAAAGATCAGTTATAAACCCTAAACCCTAAACCCTAAACCATAATGCAGATCATCCCTTTATCTTCTTCTGCGCTTTTTTCGCTCCCTCTTAAACCCTCGGCAAACCCTAAACCCTAAACCCTCAGCTGTAAGCACAAAACCCTTACCCGTCAGCTGCAAAACACCCTAAACCCTAACTAAACCCTAAACCCTAAACCCTAGGTGTGGGTGTTTTATGCATGCATAGGGCTCGATTCCTCTAAGGGCCCCAGCGAAGCAGCAAGAGAGTGCAGCAGCAGCAGCAGAAGAGGTATCTGTGGATGTTGTTGCATGCTATCAAACCCTAATCGGTTTGCTGCAGCAGAACGAAACTCCTGCTGCCGCTCTCGCTCGCCTTGCAGGAAGCAGCCGCGCCTCAGCAGCAAATGCTGCTGCTCCTGCTGCTGCTGCTGCTGCTGCTGCAGCAAAGCCAAACAAAAGCTCACGTAAAATTAAGAAGATGAGAGTGCTTCCGGCTCTCGCTGCAGCAGCAGATAGAGAGGAAGCCGAAGCAGCAGCTGCAGCAGCAGCAGCAGCTGCTGCTGCTGCTGAGACAGATGCTGCTGCAGCAGCTGCAGCAGCAGAGAAGCAAGAACGATTGGATGACTCTCGTAAAGCCTTTGATGTTATCACAGATGTCTGCACTGCTCTCCTTGCTACAGGGAGAAGTAAATATATATCCTGCTGCTGCTGCTGCTGCTACATTTGCTGCTGCTGCTGCTGGGGTTGCTGCTGCTACATCTGCTGCTGCTGCTCCTGGCATTGCTGTTAAAGGTGCTGCTGCTGCTGCTGCTGCTGCTGCTGCTGCATTGGCTGTTCTGCTGCTGCTGCTGCTGCTGCTGCTGCTGGGTGCAGTGTCTGTACACCTGAGATGTTGTGGGGTTTGCTGCAGATGTTTATTTTTCTGCAAGAGGACAAATTGAAGAAATGTTAATCAAAGAAAAACAAACAAAAAATTCAGAGAACGAAGCAGCGTCTGCTGAAGGTGCTTATTCATTTTTAAACTTATATTTATATTTATATTTATATTTATATTTATATTTATATTTATATTTATATTTATATTTATATTTGTTTATTTTTAATTTTGTTTATTTTTTACTTACATCTACCCTTATATAATATACGCATCATAAAAGTTACACATGCATACATATACACATATTTACTTTATATATATAAAATATAATATGTATTTATAGATATGTATATATATATTATATTATATATGTATATAATATATATATGTATATATATAATATATATATATACTGCAAATAATGCGTTATGCATCTTTAAAGATGTTTTTATAGAAGAAGAATCTACTGCTCGCATTTACATTTAAATTAATTTTCTTCTTTTTTTGTTCATTTATTATTATTATTATTATTAATTTTATTATTATTATTGTTATTGTTATTATTATTGTTATTATTGTTATTATTAGTTTTAATTGCTTTAAATACTCAGGAAACAATGAAGACAAGCAAAAAGAAGAAAACTTTTATTTACAAATGCGCTGGAGTAATAATGCAAACGATAAAAATATCTACGGGCCGTACACTGTACATACACTTCAAACTTGGATACAGCAAGTATGTATAAATAAATAAATATATATATATATACTTATATATATACTTATATATATTATTATGTATACATTAAGCGTTATTATGTTTATTTTATTTATACATGTAGTATTCATCGTCTTCTTCATATTTACTTTCATATGCACAGAATTGTAAATTCTTGTGTATGTGTAACAATATATATATATATATATACATATACATAAATAAATAAATAAATACACATATATACACGCGTGTACATGCATATTTGCGTATCTCTGTCTCTCTTTGTATATATATATACATATATTTTTCTATTTACATCTACATATACATAGTAGTGATGCATATAAATATATATATATATATACAGATATATATATAATATACATTTATATGTGCACTCCCTGCTCATTGTATATATCTGCATCTGCGTTTGTTTGTTTTTCTGGCTGAGTGCAACAGTTCTTCAATTTATATATTTGTTTGAATTCTTTAGATGATATTTGTTCTATTAAATGCACACGAAGATATTATTAATAAATGCATCTATACCTATATAATATATATATGTATATATATATATATTAGCTGAATTATATATATATATATATTTATTTATTTATTTATAGGGTTTTATCTCGGATGTAAACCCCGCTGAAGTTAGGCGGGTAAATGCAGCAAAAGAAGTAATTGACGATGTTTGGATTGACTGGCGATCTGCTGAGTGGAGAGATGAAGAAAATAAAGATAAAGATAAAGATAAAGATAAAGATAAAGATAAAGATAAAGATAATCAGGCTAAAGAAGAAACAGACAAACACTTGGAAGAAGAAGAAGATGATGATGATGATGATGAGGACGATGAAGAAGAAGAGACGTTCGGAAGAAGAAGAAGAAAAAGAAATAAACACAGAGAAGAAGAAGATGAAGATGAAGATGAAGACGATGATAATGATGATGATGACGATGATGATTAGCATATGCTGTTTATAATATATATATATATAATATAATATATATATTATACAATCGGCATTATATAAAGTATATAATGTATATTATATATATAATATTATTATATATATAATTTACGCATATTATATAATATATAATATGCATTATATATTATGATATGCATATCTCATATAATATGTGCTATGCGTATTATAGGAAATATATATATATATATGTATATGTATATCCTTTACAATGTGTAATATATATTACATAGTATATATTATATATTGTATATTTACTTATATAAATTGTGCGACTCGTTTTATCGTTCAGCAACGCATTCTTTTTCCTTTAAATGTTTGCCTTTGCGTCGTCTCTTTAATAACTTGTTTTTATATTTATATTATTTAATTCAGTATGAACAGAGAAAAGAAACAATTAATTAATAGCGTCGTCTCTCTCTGCACCATCAATAAGAAGTATTAGAGCAAACAACCACACATCGGCGTCTGCGCTATCTTCTTCCGCTATCTTCTTCTTTATAAAAATGTATTTTCGTCTTATCTTCTGCTTTTTAAAAATATATTTACCTGTATTCTAGCCCTACAAGCAAACGTTTTTAGGGTTACGTTATATATATATATATATTATATATTAGAATGTATCTAATATATATGTATATTTATTTATTTATTTATAGATGTATGTTCTATATTTGCCGTGTTGAAGAGAATACGAAAGGCGAAAGGCCAAGGAATTGACGGAAGAAAGTTAATAATAAGAAAACAACAAAAAGAAGAACAGCAACAGCTCAACATGTGTTGCTGCTGTTGATTCAAATATCTGTTTTCCCTTTTGTTAAGGCATATAGATAATATATATATGCATATATATACATATATCTATATATATACATATATATGTATATATATATATATATATATATACCTCCCAAACGCATTTCTTTGGCGCTGTTCATGAACAGGGCCAAAGAAGTCCTTTACAGTTGAGAAAAAGGAGAAAAACGGAAGAAAGAAAAGAATTTGAATTGACAGTAAAAACACTCACTGAGATGTCTTTCTTCTTATTGTCCTTTTTAGGAAGCGAAGCGCCAACGAAGAGAAGAGGAAGGAAAATTCAGAAAAAAAAAGTGTACTGAATGCATTAAAGAATTTATTTCTGTTTTATTGTACTGAATATTTATTTATTTTTAAAAAGAATAAATAAAATCATAAATATTCTTTTCATGTTTCAATTTCCGCGTTTTGCATCGGCAGTAAACACCGCCAAGTCGTTCAACTTATGAAGTTTCTGATGTTGTAGCAAATAGGGAAGAGACGTCATATCTCTGATTCTGCATGAAAAGAAAAGAAGAAGAAACAAAAGCGAAAAGAATAAATAATAATAAACAATTCATTCAGAAACAAAGCTGCATTAATTCCTAATTTTCAAGCAATAAAAGAAATGAACGCAGTCAACACACACAAAATATTGAAATTTCGCTCGGGTGTACAGACACCTCAGATGAACGCACCGCGAAATCGTTCGAATGAAAGCAAATTGATTATCTTGGGCTCCAGATGATTCATGATGTTCGCTGAAAAAAAGAAAAGAAACGAAACAGAAAATGAATCAAAGCAACGCCTCTTAAACATCAAAAAAGAAAGAAACAAGGACGACCAGCACTATGGTATATATCAGAATATTGCAAATGAAATCTAACAATAAAAAATATACACTTAAATAATAAATACATAATATATATATACATATATATAGCCATGAATGCAATGCGAATAAAAACAAATTTCCCTCATTTCAACAGTTTCACCAGTCACCGTCTGCATAAATGCATGCATGCATGCATGGGTGCAGCTGCAAATGCAGCTTAGGGTTTAGGGTTTAGGGTTTAGGGTTTCATACTTATTCAATTCGTATACGGCCGGGTTATTTAAGACTTCTTTCCCCTCCGCTTCCGAAGAAAAAAGAAATACATCAGCGGTTGTTGGTGGAGAGAAATCGAAGGCACTCATATGAAAAAACAACAGAGACCTAAACAAAAGAAGAAGAAAAAGAAAGACAAACAAAGACAAACAAATACAAACACATAAACAGAAATAAAACAGAAAAACAAAAATTAAATACAAGTAGCATATACAAACAGTCGGTAGAGGCAACATCCTACGCCGCTGCAGATATATATACATATATATGTATAATATAATATATACATATATATAATATAGATGTATAATAAATATAATACATATTTTATCGAAATTTACACATATATACTAAACGATATAAGCATGTATACAAGAAGGATATTATATTGCTTTGTATAGCAGATACTTCTATATTATAATAATATATATATGCATGTTCTATCGAATATAACATAATTGTTTTCAGGTACATCTTGAAGATAACATTCAAACAGAAACAATAAAATATATATATATATATATATATTTGGAGTGTATACCGGAGGCGAGCTGCGTTTAGAGGAGAAGTTCCTTTGCTTGTAATTAAATTATATAATTCATCTGCATCTCTGCTCACCCAAACAAAGAGAAAAAGAAAGCAAAAACAAATTATTCAAATTAATATATTATTATATTATTCTCTTCATTTGCTGCTGCACTTCCTCTACATCAATATCCTCAACTGGCGCAACCGAAACAAAAAAAAGAAAACAAAGACGTAAAGAAACAAAACCTCCTCTGCATGCATGCATGCATGCATGCATGCATGCATGCACGCACTCAGGAGAAAGCCCCAAGACAGACGCTGTCCCCGCCACCCATCCACTTCGCGAAAAAACTCCTTCCTCTGTGCAGTACTGCAAACAAAACACAAAAATAGTTAATTAATTAATTAATTAATTTAATTAATTAATTAATTAAGTCAGTTGAGTAATTAACTAATTAATTAAACGCAGTTCATCTATGTGCATGCACCGTTGTTGTGTTTGCAAACACAAATTCAAAATTTTTTAATTTTTAATTAAACCGACCGACAGAAAAAACTATCACCGCAATAAACACAAAGAAACAAACAGAAAGATAAACAAACAAACAAATAAGTAAATAAACAATTGAACACCTAAATAAATTAGTAGGTAAACGGCAAAACAAATAAACAAATATGCAAGCAAACAAATAAACGAATAAACAAAATAAATAAATTAGATACACAAAAAAACAAAATAAACAAACAAACGAGTAAACAAAGAACTAAATATATAAACAGAAAAACAAACAAATGAACAAACACAAGCAAATGAATAAATAAATAAATAAATAAATAAATAAATAAATAAATAAACTCTATCTAACCGGTTTTAATTGCTCAAGGGCTTCCTTCAGACTGCAGAATTTTTGTTGTATTTTTTTTCGCATGTTTTCGACTAATTGAACAGCTGAAGGAATTCCTAAAAGACGAAAGAGAGGGGCTTCAGCATCAAAGATCACCCGCACGTTTCTATACAAACAACACAAACCCTAAACCCTAAACCCTAAACCCTAAATAAACCCTAAACCTTAAAAGGCTTCATCATGGAGTAGTAGTAGTTCAGGCACATCACCACACGCCAAGCAGAAATAACACCCTATATGATAGTACCCATCAACAAACCCTAAACCCTAAACCCTAAACCCTAAACCCTAGATGGATGATGGTTTGTGAGGGTTTTGGGGTGTACACTCACCGTTCATACAGCACATCAATAAGACTAATAAATCTTCGTATTTCATTTGGGTGTTCTTCCATTCGATGTAAGTCAGGGATATTTCGAATAGATAAAGAATGCAGAACAGAAGAAATATATAAATAGTCGACAGCACCAACATTGTCTCCGCACAAATCATCAAAAGTAAAGACTGCATAACCCTTACGCATGCCCGGTACCTGCAGACAAAAGAAAAAAAAACAAATAAAAATAAATAAATATAAATATATATACTGTTTTATTTCTCTTACAAATAATATATCTATATATATATAAACATGTATTGTCTCATTTGGTCTTTACATATATATATATATATATATATGTTTTATAAGCAATATTCATATATGTATATATGTTTTGTTTTATTTGTTTTATATTCTTTAAAATAAATAGACAAATATATATTTTAATTAAAACAAAAATACAATTTTGATCACCAATGTATTTAAACGCGTGCATACACCCCATGCATGCAAACAGAAAAAACAAAAAAGAACAAAAGAAATAAAAAAGAGATAAGCATAAAAAGCAGCAAAAATATCTCCGATTTAAGGCGGAGATAAAAAAGACTCCTACAAAGGCTTAGGGTTGATTAGGGTTTACTAGGGTTGATAGGGTTTACTAGGGTTTACTAGGGCTTACTAGGGTTTACTAGGGTTTACGAATAGGCCTATTAGGATTTATAACTAGGTTTATTAGGGTTTATAAATGGGTTTATTAGGGTTTATAAGTAGGATGATTAGGGTTTACAAGTAGATTGATTAGGTTGTATAACTAGGGTTAATTAGGGTTTAGGGTTTAGGGTTTAGGGTTTACGCGAAGGGTTCTGTTAGCAGCTAGAGGGATGCTTCCGCTCTCTAAAGAGCCTCCTGCTGCTTCTTCAATTTGTTTAAATATAATTTCTTTTGCTCGTGAAGGTACGAAGAATAGGCTCCCGCTGCTCTTCGCTCCTTTCGCTAGTCTAAACGCAAACGCAAGGGTTTAGGGTTTATGACCCGTTAGGGTTTATCAGGGTTTATAACGGGTTAGGGTTTATAGAGGGCAAGGGTTTATGGGAGGCTACGGTTTACGAGGGTTTAGGGTTTATGATTGGCTAGAGTTTATGAGGGGCTAGGGTTTATGAGGGGTTAGGGTTTATGAGGGCTTGCGAAGGTTTGAGGGTTTAGGGTTTAGGGTTTAGGGTTTACGTATACCTGTAATCTTTCTGAGTTTCGATGTGATGGATATTGCAGAAAGTTTTTAAGAGAGGAATAAAAGAAATAAATCTCTCTCTATTTAAACCCCCTAAATATAAATCATCAGGCGGTCTGTTGGAGGTTGCTACAACAACAACGCCCAGCTGCACGCAAACCCTCAACCTCAAGGGTTTAGGGTTTAGGGTTTAGGGTTTAGGGAGGAGAAGGCGCGCCCAAGACCTTCAGCCCTATTAGCACTTAGTTCTATACAAACCCTAAACCCTAAACCCTAAACCCTAAACCCTAAACGTACCGAAAATAAACCCTCAAAGAGGCGCTTCATTATCATGGCGTCTGTGATGTGCACAACCTGCAGATCACTCCTTCCCACAAAAACCCTAAACCCTAAACCCTAAACCCTAAACCCTAAACATCAAACCCTGAAGCCTAGGAGTCGTGGGTGAGCCCCCGAGATCGCCTCTGGCGCTGCTCCCTGCGCCCTAAACCCTAAACCCTAAATTCTCCCCCTAAAACCCAAAACCCTAAACCCTAAACCCTAAACCCTAGTTAGGGTTTGTCTGACCTGAAACTCATCGAAGCAAAGGACTTTAGCAGTAGATCTTATTTTTCTCGCAACTTCCATCAGAGGGTCGCCGACTGGGGGTTGTTGCTGCTTCACTCGATGTAACTCCTGTAGACAACAAACCACCAGTTAGGGTTTAGTAAACCCTAAACCCTAAACCCTAAGCCCTAAACAACCCGAAACCCGAAGCTCAAACGGCCCAATGCTGAAACCCTAACCCTAAACCTTAATAAACCCCTTACACAGTAAACCATAAACCCTAAACCCTAAACCCTAATCCTGAAACTCCTCACATCCTACACCTTAAACTCTAAACAGCTCAAACGCCACCAACCCCTCACGCCGTAAACCCTAAACCCCGCCCACACCATAAACCCTAAACCCTAAACCCTAAACCCTAATGCGTTACTTGGTGGACTTCGAGCATGAATTGATGAAAGTGAGATCTTTGTTTGTCTTTGATAGAGAGACAGTTAAAGAATGCATCTAATATCATTGTCTTTCCTTGCCCTACACCGCCCCAGATATATAAACCCTTTATTTTAGGAGGGGGAGCTTCAGGTGTATAGGCAGCTCCGGTCGGGGTTGTAGTCTCTGCTGTATATAAGCGCAGCATAACTCAACGCAAATAAAGATACTAAATAAATTAATATTAAATAAATTAATTAATTAAATCGATAAAATAAGGAAGGAGAGAAAAATCAGCATTAAAAAAGCTGAGGGCTTCTGCATAATTCTATGAATTTATTTTATTTTTATTAACCAACGCATATCCTCTCATATCAAATATATATATATATATATATAATATATATAAATATAAATATAAATATATAAATGCATTATAATATAAATATGTATATATATGCCGCAGCGTAGATACATTCACTTGGGTGGTTGTTTATATACAAATATACGCAAGTATATACATTTATATATATATATACTTAAATAAAGATATATTTATTTTACATACAGATATACATCTGTCAATATATGTAAACGAATACAAATGAAGAGAAAGCAAACAGAAACAAACTAAGGTTTGTGCATCAAGCGCCCGTAAGCAGAGAGAGTAGACTTGCTTTAAATGCTATTGAATCAATAAATAAATAAATAATAAAATAAACAAAATAAATAAAGATTAAAATAAGGGGTAGTCACCCGGCTTCGCGCGCGAAAACAAACGGCTCCAAAGAGAAGACAACGAACCGGATCCCTGCAAACCCCAAACCCTAAACCCTAAACCCTAAACCGTAAATCCTGAATTCAGGGCTTTCCTAGGTTCAGATGAGAAAAACTGCTTGCACTAGCGCCTCGCCCAACCCCTAGAAGCTCGTCTTGGGTTAGGGTTTAGGGTTTAGGGTTTAGGGTTTAGGAGGCGTGCCTGTTGTGGGGAGTTGGAGGTATAAGGAGCATCATTTGAATTGAATGCATTTGGCTTGGTGATTTCCTCCGCCTCGATTGCATCCAGCAAACCCTGAAGGCATCCGACTCAGACCCTAAACCCTAAACCCTAAACCCTCGACTTCAAACCCTAAACCCTTTTCCCCCAACCCTCCAGTTCAAACCCTACCCTGTAACACCAAACCCTTGGTTTGGGGTTTAGGGTTTGGGGTTTACGAGAGCGAAGATGCCCACCGTTGAATATCAAACCCCCCGAAAACCCTAAACCCTAAACCCTAAACCCTAAACCCTGGATTGGGGTGTACCTGGAGTTCGTTGATGAGTTTTTTTTGCGCATTACTTGGTTCTAAATTTCCTTCTTTTAAGAGGCCAGCAAAGTACTGCAGCAGTTTACTAGGGTTATCAGGATCGAGCTCGAAGAAGTTTTGCTGCAAATTATTTAAACGAGGTGTAAATTTAGGGGCCCCCTGGAGCGGTAGGGGCCTCCAATTCCTCTCAGATTCCGGAGGTAGCAGCACCGCATCTCTTATATGCGGATGCTCCTGCATGCATCTTCTCTGCTCTAGCAGACACCATGAAGCAAACTCATTCAACCCCCCCCATACACCCACTGTTTGGGGGCCCCTCTGAGGGGGGCCCCTCTGATGGGGGCCCCCCCGATACGGGCTCCTTTGGTGGAGTACCCTCTTCTGGGGGCCCCCATGGTTGGGGTCCCTCACGGGGGGGACCCCAGGGTGGGGGCCCCTCTGGGGGGGCCCCCCAGGGTGGGGCCCCATCTGGGGGGGGCCCCCTTGGTGGGGGCCCCCAGATGAGCGTTGCTGTCCCTCAAAGTGAATGGAAGGGAGATGGTGTTGGTGGTGCTGTAGAGAAGCAGCAGAAGATGAAAAGGAGAGAGCAGAAATTGCTGCATAAAGACGCCTTAAAGACAGGGGCTGCAGAGAAGATGCAGCTAAGCTGCTATTAAATGGTGTTGCGGTTGCGTGCATCCTCCTAGATAACCACCCACCCCCGTTGGGGTAAATATTTATATAAATTTGTTCATGAAAAGATATTTAATTGGATTTAAATGATTAAAAATAATATAAATTGAATTAGAAACAAAAAAACAGGGGGAAAAAAGCAAAATATACACCGCAAGATGCCGACAGCCGCACTGCCACCGCGCGCAGATTTTCGCGAGTTCTTGGAGATAAGAGAAAAAGAAAAAAAATATTCGTTTAAAATATAATTTCAATATTCAATTTAATTATAATTCTTTTATTCTATTTATCATTCATCTTCCAAACAAACCCATTGCCGCCGCCGCGCCTGCATGCATGCAGCGAGCCCTCGTGAGTTGTTTTCTGGTTTCGATGTTGAGTGTGTGAGAGACTCAGCAACAATGAAAATAAATTTGCATTAATAATATATTTATACTAAATGAATTTCATCTTAGGGTTTTAGTTTATCAATTCAATTAGGGTTTAGGGTTAAAGGCGAGGCGGCTGTCTGTCCTTCGGGCAGATCGAGTTAACTGCCACCGTTGTTCTGCTAGGAGGGTTTAGGGTTTAGGGTTTAGGGTTTAGTTTGCGGTCTACAAAGCCTAGATGCAATTAACGCAAATGTGAAATCCCAATTTACTTCTCTAACTTCTAAATTCGCTAGAATTGCAATGACAGGATGTATATATAATATAGATTGCACATATATAAACAGAATCGCTGCTGAAAGCCTCAAAAGAATTCAACAACACCTGTCAAGGGTGCTGGTGCATGCATGGAAGTGGGGGCTGCCTGTTGCCTATTAATAATGTTTGCTTTGTGGGGGTGGTTTTACCTCTTAGACAGAAATTACAGCAACAGTTGCTGCAAGAAAGAAGATAGGCAGTTCTTCTCTTCTCACAACAATAACAGGCCTTTGTGCTGCTTCTTTTGGAACTGCATTAATACAGAATGGAAGGGAGGCTGTCTTCAATTGAACCCTTTATGAAAAATGCGGTTCTTGTTGGGCGACGATACAATAATATGATTGTTATTATTACCGTCCTCATCTCTACTAGTGTTTGCTTTAAAGGAGGCAATGAAAGAGAAGAAATAAATCGTTTGAATTGAGAACTGAACGCAGTCGTTTGTTTTGCCTTATTCTTGAATGATTAAAAGCTGCGTGAAGAAAGCGCGAAAGTCAACAATTCTTGCATCAAAAATGTGAAGTTTCTGAAGAATCTTTTCGGGCTTTGCCACGAAAAGAAAGAGAAAATAGTGCAAAAAGGTCAAGAAATTATTTAAAAGTAAAGAGATATTCTTTTGCTGTTTCGTTGTAATGGAGCCAACAGTGCATTTATTGAAATGCATAGTTGGGGTGTATATGCAGCTTCGTCGCATTCATGAATTTCGTTGCTATTTTAGAGAATTAGAGGGAGAATAAAGGAGCTTTCTTCCGGATCTTTTTCAGCATTTGTTTTGTTTGGATTCAAAGAATAAATGCCTCGGATTTTTGTGGCTTTTACAGCCGCTTTCCTCGCAAATTCGGTCGGTTCTACTGCTGAACAGTGAAAACTGAGAAGATTTCAATGAAGCATTTCCCAGTCAGAGGCACACAGAATGCGCCATCGGCATTCTTTGCGAGCTTCTACTTTATTTAACTTTCTTCATTTAGAAGGCAAAGAATATTATTCTCAATCTTCTTAAAAACGCTATAAAATGAAATATGCCCTCTGTGCCGTTCAGATGCGCTCGCCGACTGCCCGAAGCCAGTTATAATAGAAGGAGCATCTCACGGTATAATCAGGTGAAGTGCAAATAATTTGTTTCTATTAATAAGTTTGAATTAATTTATTTGATTTTTCACATTTGTCCCCATCGCCTGCATCTCTTCCAGCTTCAATACAGCTGAACAAGTACGTCCGCTCTCCGTATCGACGAAACCCCCTCAACACCCTCTGCCATGGAGGCATCATCATAGACAAAACGCAAATTAATTCGCTGGATTTAAATATATATAAAATTGCCTCCTTCTTGCAAACAACAGGCTTGTGCAGAAGACCCCTCTTGCGCGTATTTCATGTTCAACCAAAAAGAATCAAAGATGTTCAAATGCTCCGACCCAAGGGGGTTCGTCTGCTTCTCTCATATTATTATCTACTATTCCTATTGATATTAATAATATTAGTATTAATAAGACTCGTTAATATTACTTTTATGATTATGGATATAAAACAAAATTCATGCATGCATGCATGCAGTCGACTGTGCAGTCAAGGAGGGCATTTTGCCTATATAATTCAGCCGATTGATTTTTCATGCATTTAAATGAAAAGCATTTAAATATTCATCAATTTGCTATTTCGCAGGTTCACAAGAGCGTCCCCCAGCAGCGCGTACGAAATCTCCCCGCCCTCCTATCAACACCATATAATATAAATGAATACATATACAAATATATATATATATATATGCATATATATACTTAAGCTTATGTGAGGAATATGCAGATGGGCGATTGGCGTTAAGCCCTCCAGCATTGAACGAATTCCATTCAAATTCGAAATGAATAAACAGGTGGGCAGGCCGGGCGCCTTATCCTCCTCTATTCTTTTATATCTTGCTCTTTTGCCGAAGTATATTTAGATTAATACCCGTAACAATACTATATTATTACTGCTGGTTGTATAAACGATAATTAATAGAGGCTATTACTATTCTTTATGCAGGCGCTCTGTTCAAATGTGGTGGAGGAGAGGATTGTCTCTTCTCTAGACGAAGCCATTTCTTTGTGCGTCTTTCTTACTTAAACATACAAAACAATTTCGTTATAAAAACAAAAACTATTATTTAATAATAATTATCATTATTACTATCTCAATCTTATACGCAAACTGCAGATGGACAGACAGCGGGGCGGAGCTGTTCACCCTCAACTTGAACCAAGGAGGCGCCGGCCCCTCGATCGCTTCTATGGTGACTCTAAACCCTAAACCCTTAACCCTAAACCCTCGTAATTCCAATTATCTCCTTCGTCTCCCCAGTCCGCTTTCTACTGCAATGGAGTGACAGAGTAAGTCGTCTTCTTGCTCGTGCTGCTTCAAAGGAGAAAAGAAATAAAATGAAATGTCACACCCAGAGGCATCCAACGGAATGGTCGGCGAGCTGTACATACACCCCACACCCAGCAAACTCAATTCGCACGCTGTCTCTATCAGGCTTCATCACTGTCCGTCACGACCCTTCCAGACGGCCCTTCCCAACTAAGGTAAACCCTAAACCCTAAACCCTAAGCCCTAAACCCTAAACCCTAAACCCTAAACCCTCAAACGTGTCGACGGATGGGAGTGAACTGGCGCACTAATGAGTAAAAAATTTGCAGACATTCTCCGCTCCCTGCGACGTAAACGGCAGCATAATGGCGGACAGCTCCAAAATAGAAGAAGGGCTTCAACCGGGTATGTAGCGAAGCGATATTGGGGTGTACGTACAGCTGGTGGAACAGCGATATTGTTTCTGCAGGAGAAATAGTGGAGGCGAGGAGGGTGGTTTGATTTGCCTTATTCAATAGTTGAAGAATAAAGAAGAAGAAAACCTTCAAAAGTCTGTCACTCGGCCTTTGTGCGCCCAATCGCCAAACTGCGTTGGCTCCGGCCCCTTGTACTTAAAACCAAACTCCCCCCCACCATTTTCCCCCAACCATTTCTCTTCCTTTTCTTCTTTGCAAGACTGCTGCTGTTGCTGCTGCTGCTGTTGCTGCTGCTGCTGTTGCTGCTGCTGCTGTTGCTGCTGCTGCTGGGGAGGTGGTGGCGAATGCGGAGAATACTCCGCTGTCGCAGGAGAAGCTGTAGATACACCTGAGGCTGCACTTTGGTGAGGAGCTGCTGGAGGTAAACCCGGTGCTGCGGATACACTCGAAGCTGTAGATACACCTGGTGAGGCTGCAGGCTGCTGCGCCTCTGTCTGCGAGATCCCCTGCGTTCCTTGTCGCCTAATATTCAGCAGCCTCTCCGCCAGACTAGGAGGAATGGTCTTCTTAGAATTTGATTTTGTCTCTGCTGCTGCGCTTGCGGTGGCGCTGTCAGTTGGGGTGTCTGTGCAGCTCCCAAACCCTCGGCTGTTCACTGCACAGCGGCTAGGGCAGCCTGAAACGAACGGCAGAGAAGTTCAAAAAGTAATAGCACAGCAAAGCAATGGCTACCTAACTACAAACGGAAGCACTCAACAGGCTTTCTTTCTATTCTTCTCTCTCCGCTGACGAGAGAGGGAAAACAGAAGGAAGGAATGCACATATGCATAATGCAGATGCATGCGCCATATAACAACACACACACAAACACACTTGTGCGTATATCGGCGGTGTTAAGGGGTCTGCTTACCACTGAGCCGCTGCCCCCCCAGCAGAGCAGTATGGCATAAGGAGGCAGAAGCGGCAGAGGCGAAAATCTGCAGCTCCTTGCTACGCAGTAGACGCGGGAAAATGAGAGGTCGTACAGACACTGCAGTCTGCAGCAAAGGAGGAACTGCTGCTGCAGGCAGAAACGGCATTTAGGCGGTGAGCGTACTGGGCAAAGGAGGGCGCAGAGGGGAAACTTCGCAGCAGAATACGCAGGTTCTGCGTGATGTCGGCATACACTGGAGACTAAAATGCAGTTTGAAATCCATATTTCAGGTTTATTCCACTGAAATTCTGCAGAAGTTCCTCCGCCCGTCCAACGACAGCCGCTCCGCGACACGGGACTGGGTTAGAGTGCATGCAGCCGCTTTTTTAGCTTCGAGGCGGGGAAAAGAAAACGAAAGGTTTTATTTTGTTGTATTCCACAGATTGAGTACGAAGTAAGGAATAATAAGCGATTAAACGTGATGATCGTTGCGCCAACTCTCCCGCCGACCCGGCTGTCTGTACACCGCAGGAACCGCACAGTCGTCAGCGGTACGGGGAGCGTGCAGAGAGAACAATGAGTCTGCGTTTTATTATATAGAAGGGCCTCTTTCACATAATTTCTTTCTCTTTTGCCTTTTATAGACGAGGAGGATGTTCTTTTTAGCATCGCTCTCGCCTGACCGCCGCCATCACTCAAGACCTTCTTCTGTCACGGAAACCGCAGATTTCCGCGGTTTTGCAGCCTTTGAGGCCGCTGCGTAGAGTTTATGCGTGATTGAATACCTCTAGAGCATCATTTTTTGGGTTATATATCTGCTTTTGCTGCTATCTCCCCCATCATCGTTCGCCTTACGTGGGCCGAACATGAACGCGGTGTCTGCATTTCCGCTGCTTATTCCACTTGTTTAGTTCTTCTTCTCCATTTACTTCTGCATTTTCGTTGGTTTGAAAGAAGGAAATGGGGTACGACCGAACAGAGGAGTTTTTAGCGGCAGCAGAAAGCTTTCAGCTACCAGGGGGAGGAGCTCAGAATGATACACAAAGACATTTCTCTGATGCAGATCGACACTTCAATGCACTCGCCTCAGAAATGGGAAATGCCCTCCACGCCACTTCTCTGAAACTTCAGGAACTCGGCAAGTGTACGTACACCTGAACGGCGCAATAGCGCAGCAGCCCGGGGGCAAAGCATACCTCCAAGGAAACCCTAAACCCTAAACCCTAGACCCTATCACGGCAGTAGAAGGTCTTCTGTGATTATTTATTCATCGCTCAAGATAGATTTCATGCATTCAGGCTCTGCTCTTTGTGTGCGAATTTCAGTGGCGAGGCAGTGCGGCATTTACAATGACAAGACAGTGCAGATCCAAGAGCTGACTTTTGATATACGAAAGGCGAGCTAATTAGGGTTTAGGGTTTAGGGTTTAGCGTTTACGGTTGTTTATATGGTTCGATCTCTCTCGTCTTGTCTGTACTCACTCTTCACGGCTTAGGGTTTAGGGTTTAGGGTTTAGGGTTTATTTGCGTTTCAGACTATAAACGCGTTGAACTGCAAAGTGGATGTTCTTGCAAGAGCAGCAGAAAATGCAGGAGGAGGGGGGGCTCAGTCGAAGCAGCATTATAAAACTGTTACAGAAGTGCTGAAGACGCGTCTATTAGATGTGACAAAAGAGTTCAAGGAAATACTAACTCTGAGGACAGAGGTCAGCATACACCTCAAAAAAAAGCAGAATATATATGCGAACTCCTCTTCTTTGCTCTTCTTGAATTATTATTATTCTTTTGCTTCTTTTTCTTTTTCTTCTTTTTCTTCTTTTTCTTCTTCTTTTACTCTTTTTGTTATTTAGAGTTGTTTTGATTTGCTTGGTGTTTCTTCATTCGTTGTCTTGCTGCTAATTTTCTCTGTTTGTTTTTCTGAATTTATTTTCTCTGTATTTACTTTTTATTTGTTTTTCTTCTGCCTTTGTTTGATGTGGGGTTTGCTTCTTCTTGTATTTTTTTAATTATCTTTTATTAAGTGCATTGGTGCTGTTGGGCTTACTTTTGTATACTTTTATTTGTCTTAGTATTTAATAGACACGGCATATATATATATATATATTATAAAAGATATTATCTTTATATATAATATATGTACTATAGTGTAATATATATATATATATATACATATATGTATATGTATATGCATATGTATATGTATATGTATATGTATATGTATATGTATATGTATATGTATATGTATATGTATATGTATATGTATGTATATATATATATATATATATATATGTTAGTAAGAAGGGTTTGGGGTGTACGTACACCGCACCGGAAGACAATTGGTGTATATTTGTGTGTTTAGACTTTGAAGCGCCAAGACAGAAGAAGAAATTTATATTCTTTCGGCGGAGACTCAGGTCTTGCAGATGCAGACGAAGAGGTGTATGATATAGAGGGGTAAAGTATTATTTCTCGTTTGTTTTATTTTGCTTATTCTGCTTTATTTGCTCTCTCCTCTCTCTCTCTCTATATATATATAATATGTTTATTATTAGGTTGTGTTATTTATCACTTTAGGTAATATATGAAGAAAATAAAGATAAGACGCACGACATACAAAGATAAACATTTTCTTCGTTTTATTATTTTTTATTTGGCTTACAGTATATATATTTATGAATATGCACATATGTATACATATATATATATACATATATATATATATATA